>NC_141023.1:5410000-5487500 GCF_052040795.2 Danio rerio
TAATCAGTCATCGATAAGGCCTATCAATTAAAGCGTTATCGACAATCAATAGATCAAGTAATCATTAGCATCCCTAAATAAAATACGTTAAAGTATATTTCACCCTAAATTCACCATACTTACAATTAAAAGGAGAGTTCATCCAAAACTGAAAATTCTGTGACTATTAACTCACGTTGTTGCAAATCGGGGTTTTTTTTCTGATGTTGAACAATAATATCCAATAACTTGTAGGTAATGTCTTTGGTTGTTGAAAACTTGAACAAGTAAATGCTGAATTAAGATTGTTCTTTTGTTTATTATTTTATTATTTATAAATGCCATGCTGCATTGACAGCATTGGCATGCTGAAAATATTATATAATTAATAGATATAAAGATTTTACATTTATTGTGATAAATATCGATATCGACTGATATGAAAAAAAAACATTGTCATCCTTTTTTTTGCCATACTGCCCAGCTGGGGAAACGATGGCTATGTTTATGGTGTTGTGGCTCTAACATTTTTTTGTATTAAATTCAAACACACAAACAAGAAAACGTGTGTTTATGTATAAAATTGGTGTGTTTTTTTACCTCTTTTGGTTGAGAAATCTTTTTAATAAACTTGTGTTCATCATTCCTGAAGGAGACAAAAGAGAGAAGTTCATCAGAGACAAAGGAGATCTGCAGTTTACATGATGAGAAACTCCAGCTCTTCTGTCAGGAGGATGAACAGCCTGTGTGTGTAGAGTGTGTTTATGCTGAAACACACACCAGTCACACATTTAAATCCGCCAGTGAAGCTGCTTCAACATATAAGGCAAGTCATTTCTTTTGTTTCACGTTTAAAAGCTTATAAATGGTAATAAACTGATATTAAAGCATTTATGCCCCCTACATTGGCATTTTGTCCAATATAAAATAACATTTGTCAAGAATAATCTATGGCTTGATGAAACAATTCAAAGCACAAAATGGAGGCAAAGAAACATTAAATACATATAGATTACCTTGTGTAAATCACTGTTATTTGGCAATATTAATATGTTAATCTTTCAGTGATATCTGTCATAATATTTGACCAGAAGGGGGACAAAGATGGCTATTATCTCCCTCTTATGGTTCTATCATTGACTTTAATTTAAATCAAACACATGCTGAAGATTTTTTTTATTGGTTTAAAGTTTTTTTAAGATAAGTGGTTTTTAACAATTTATATGGGCTGAATTTAAACAAACTAATTAAATTTAGTAATGCTCAACCTGATGTGTTTGTTTAAATGCAGCTTATGTAATTGTATAAACCATTTTTACTCTGCACAGGCTATAAAACGTGGGTGAATTTGACCTCTTTTGGCTGAGAAATCTTGCATTAAAAAAAAACTTGTGTTCATCATCCCTGAAGGAGAAGTGTGAAGTTCACCAGAGTCTGAGGAGATCTGCAGTTTACACAATCTAAAACTCACACTTTACTGTGAGGTAGATAAACAGACATGGAGTCTTCAGATCACAGTTAGCCGTACACTGTAAAACCCCAAAAGTCAATAGAGCTTGATCAGTCCATTTGAGGAAACCTCGAACCATTTAAGTTTAAAAAAAAAAAAACATTTATGAGTCCTGTAAAGCTACTCCATTTGTGTTGAAGTTAATTGAGTGATTAAGTGTTGATTGAGTAAAATCACTGAGGAGCTTTAGATAAAATCAACTGAAATGAAACATTAAATCTCTCAAAATCTCATCAGAGGATCAATAAACAATTCAAAATCAGCATCAGTAGCTTCACATTACAATCTGTTTGACTTTATCTCTGTCAGATTTCTACAAAACACCTTAGCACTGCTGCATGACCATAATATTAATATAATCTGGATCACCAACCTTGTTCCTGAAGGGCTGGAGTCCTGCAGAGTTTAGACATAACCTTGATTAAGGTCTTACTAGGGTAAGTTTGAAACTTCCAGGCAGGTGTGTTGTGGCAAATTGATGCTAAACTCTGCAGGGACATCGGCCCACAGGACCAAAACTGGTGACCCCTGCACTACTGAAGTCAGTGGTAGTTTAATGTTCCTCTTTAACACCATCTCTCTTCTTTTTGCAGTTGGTATTTTATTCTTGTCTTTTATTTTCAATTCCAGAAGAAGCTCAAAACAGAAATAAAGACATTAGAAGAGAAACGAAAACACAAAGAAAACATTAAAGGAGAGTTTGAGGGAACAGCTAAACACATCAAGGTGAGCAAACTGAACATCACAACGTGCATGTTGATGTTAAGTACAGGATAAAGTAAATCCAGAAGGTTTTTATCAGAGAATAAAGCACAACAGGCTTATCTGCACCCCGACACGAAGTCAACTTTGTTATATACGTCTATACCCCGTTATTTGTGGTGTATGTTAAACTGTGCCCCCTAAAAGTACAAGTGGCCCCAGGACAGCCCCCCCCCCCCCTCCCCCCAGCTTAATACAGCATATACTAATCTACATATTATTCATTCACAATATGATGCCAAACAGTCAAAAACAGATAAAAACTACAGTGTGACAGACTAGCAGATACATATGAATATGGATGTAAATAGATGGAATTGAGCGTATTCACTGACAGTCAATGCGGTTCAGGATAATCCTGTGTTATTTAGAGGTTGTTATCTTAGAATATATTTGATTGTTGCAACTCGCCAATCAGAATAGAGTATTCCAGATAACCGTGAAATAATAATGGATATCAGCTACTGTGCTTTAACCCAAACAAAGGCATTTTATTGAATTATAACCTTTGAGAAAAAAATTGTGTAGAGACCTGTTTTTGTGTAGACTCATTTTGTGCAGGCTCATTTTTAAAAACTAATAAACTTTTTTCCAATAATATCTAAAAATGGTCTTAATCAGACACTGAGATAATGAACTTATTTTGAATGTACAGTAGACAGAAAAGTGTCTGAACAGTGAGACCTGCAGTGACCTACTGAGCAAGTGATTGCAGCCGTGTCTTCATGCAGTAAACAGTGCTACTGTTCAGCTTTCACACTAACTGCTCATACGTGTGTGCGTGTGTGTGTATATACACACACACACACACACACACACACACACACACACATATATATATATATATATATATATATATATATATATATATATATATATATATATATATATATATATATATACATACATATTGTCACGAGGTACAGATCACACGGACACAGAGAAGCAATATAAATCCCCGTAGGGTGTTTATTGAGGGAGTGGACCAAAGGATAAGTGTGCTGGGATGTGTAGGGCGGTGAATTCTAGGGATGACTGACGTGAAACTGACGTTTTGACACAGTTTCGAGATCCCAAAGTGCAAGTGTTTCGAAACACTGCACCGAAGCATGATCCGAAACACTTGGTCACGTGACTAAAGTGATTCAAAGCATCGATCAATTAAGAAGCGTTTCGAGACCTGGCAAATCTACATGTTACTGCCAGAGTCTTTACCTTTACCTCTCTCATATGGCCTAGTGGACTGTGCGTGTGCATGCTGTTACTATTCTTCCAATGTCTTTTGGGTTCGAATCCCGACTTGTACAAATACTCCACAATCATGGTTTTATGTATTTTAATCATATTTCTGTTTTATGGTGTAGCCTAAATAGATTACAGCTGCTGATACGCCATCAATATAGCATCATTTTTGTAACACTAAAACAATAAATATGTTTACAGTACTGTGATGGTTGGGTTTAGGGTTTGGGTAGATGTTAATGAAATACAATAAATGGGAAATTTAATGAATAATATAAATAATTCTTGATAACTTCTGGCCACAATTGTGTCTGATCTAGCAACAACCGTTTTAATACCAAAACAAGACATATTTATTCACAAAGTGTTTATTCGGATGTCAGACTAATGTTGAAACAGTACGAAACAAGAACAAAGCGTTACCAACTGGTATTAAAGCATTTCAAAATAGCCGTATCAGCCTGGATTCAAACTCATTATCCCCACAAGTCAGAAACATTAACCGCTCCGCTAAATCTCTTGATTATATACTCCTACAAAGTGGGGTTTAATACCTCAATTTGCTAAAATGTTCTTGCTGAAGCTGTTTCGGTGCAATACATAAAAAATGACCACTAGGTGTCACCGCAGAGTTGGGTTTCGAAAAGTTTCGAAGCTTCGACTCATTTGCTTCGACTGTTTCAGTGTTTCATGAAGCCTCGCTTTGCCCACCACTAGTGAATTCAGTGTACAAGGGTCCAAGGATTGTGCAGGGTGCTGATCAGGGTGCCCAGTGGAAGGAGAGAACTCAGCGTGTAGCCTGCTGTCATGTTTTGACTGAGCGCAAAAATAAGTTAATAATTAATGTAACCATGTACATTCTGCACATTGACTGATCGCTTGCCTTCATTTCCTATAATGTATAAACTTAATGTACGTTATACTGTTATATTGGGCATTATTGATTATTAAAACTGAAATTCAGCAGAAGAGAGGGTATGTTTCATATTTTCACTGAAAATGAAAGGAGGCAGTCATGTTATAGGCTCCGTTTTGTTATGAATATGCACATAGTGAAGATGACACTCATATATCCAGCACAACGCCTCAACATTTCTGCTTTTAATTAAGTTGTTAATATCAAATGAAAGTAGCAGTTCCTTATATCTTGTTTTCATTTTATTGTTAAAAAACTGAAACAACGTAGCCAGGATGATGTGAATAAGGTTATAAAGTACACTGTTCCCTTTGAAGATTTACCCGACGTGTCCTCGGGAGTCTGTTATCCATATCAAACTTGCGAAGTCTGAACTTACAAGGAGAGAATGCAGGACTGAACTGTGTGTAACGTTAGGCTACTTAATATTGAAAAGCCCCAATTAGAGAGGCGAATGTTTGCAGCTCTGCCTCTCTTTTCAGATGTCTCCGTTTTCCCTCATCCACACTGAGACAGAGCAGCAGCGTTTTAGAATAAAAACGGCCTCTCCAGTGTTTCCAAAACGCTCCATTTTCGGCGATCGAAAACCCCGGTGTAGTGTGGACAGATGGCTTAACCGTAGCAAAATGTATGCGTTTTCAAACTAAAACGCATTAGTGTAATGGGGGCCTTAGTGTGGAGAAGCCCCAAAGAAGCGTCCCACCTAGAGACAAGCATGGGGGTGGATCAGTGATGATTTGGTTGCAATATCATGGCATTCCCTTGTAGGGCTATTTTACAGTTTTCGCCCAAAAAATGACCAGTCTGTCAGAAGAAGAAGAGCTGGAGTCAGAGATACAATTAAAAAGAAAATGTACTGAAAATAGTTTGTTGTTTCATCAGCAGAAGCCAGCTTCAACACTAACAATGAGTTTGTAGACTGCTCTGCTTATAATCACAAATCAATAACAATTATACTCTCACATAACAATTATTAACTGCTTCATACATATAGGTGTGTTAACCTGATTAGTTAAAACACAGATTCTGTAGACTTAGAAAATGTCCATGTGGGTGCAAGCATGATCCAGGAAGGAATAGAACACACACAATGTACAATCTGTTTCAATCCGTTTCAAGGCTGAGTGAACTCTCAGCAGTCTTATCAAAACTGGTTAAAAACCAGTATAATCCACATCCAAACTGGCAGCTTACATACAAGGGAATTAATTTTAAAAGATTTTAAAAGATGTAATGGGAAATAACTCAGCAAACAATTGTTTACAAGAGTTCAGGTCCACTCAAGAGGTCTCCATGACCTCTGACCTGGCTGGGTATATCCTAAGGAAACAAATAATTTGGCATAAAGAAAAAGCAATGACACACATATTGTTCCAGTAATACTCTGTAGTGGAATGACTCTTAAGCTGATCATATAATGATCATTCAACTTTATTAATAATCATAAAGAGAATAATAATTTATACATGTTACTCCATCCTGGAGCGAACATTCATCAGAAAACTCACTGTCATCCTAGGCCCGATACTTAGGCTAGATGGGCACGTCACTGCTAAGAACTACTGAACCTTTCTGGAGGACCATCTGCAAACAGTGTTTCAGACGTTGTATCCTGAAGGTGGTGCTGTGTATCAGGATGATAATGCACCAATATAAAAGCAAGACTTTAGATTGAGTTTTCCTCCATTAGCATCATGAGGTGACAACTTGGCCACTATTCTGCAAGAAAAATGGCTCAAAATCCCTCGATCAAAGAGAATCAAGAAACATTGATTTGATTGTTTTTATCAATAATATGCAGAATCATTTTCTTTTAAATGTTTGATGTAAATGTTTGACGTTATGTGAGCTGATGTAATGATGTTTGTTAATTCAGCATCAATGTTGTTTCATTTAAAGGTTAAGGTCGACTACACACAGAAACAGATTGAACATCAGTTTGAGGCGCTTCGCCAGAAACTCGAAGAGGAAAAACAAGCAGCGATCGCTGCACTGAGGGAGGAAGAGGAGGAGATAATGAAGAAGACAGTGGAGGAGATCGAGAGTCAGATCTCAACTCTTACAGATGCAATCAAAGACACAGAGGAGATGCTGAAAACCAGTGATGACTGTTTACTGAAGGTCTGATTCCAGATGAGTGATTTGATTGATTGATTGATTGATTGATTGATTGATTGATTGATTGATTGATTGATTGATTGATTGAGCTCTTGATGATCAGTTGTCTTTTTCTTCTGTAGGACGCTGATGTCTTTATAAGAAGGTGAGTGACCTGCTATTGTCTCTGCTCTGTCTGCTCCTGAAGCTAAAGCCACTGCAGTTCTGACTCCTGAATGTTCTTCCAGGGTCCAGATCTCACAGCCGGATCCAGAACTGCCATGTGCAGCTTCAGTAAATGTGTCACGGTACTTGGGGAACCTGATGTCCAACATCAAGAAAAAGATGGAGGAGACGATTAATAACATTTTCCAGTACAGTAAGTCTACAGAACTTCTCTGATCTTGCATATACTGTCTTCATGTTGCTAAACTGCTGGATTATTTTAGTCATCAATGAGTGATTTTTTTTTTCTGGTATTTAATTAATGCCATCAACCAAACGTGAACACTTTTCATCATCTACCAATCCAGCATCAGGACATAATAAAGAACTTGCATCTGTTCGACAGTAGTGTTTGTAAGACAAAACCTAGTAATTTTAAGTTCTGAAATAAATAATTGTAATATTCATATTTTTATTAGGACTGGGCAAGTTATTGCATTATTATTGTTGTTATTTGTGGGTTAAACACCAATTAAGTAAAGCAGATGGTTATTTTAGTGCACAATTACACATTTAATATTATTACTAATGTAATTTTGATCAATCCTGTTTTGGGATGTTGGTCATCACCAGGGCCAGACGGAATCTGCGAACGTTTTTGCTATTTCTGCTGAGAATTGTGGTAAAAATCTGCGGATTTCTGCGGAATTATTTTGGGAGTTTCATAACTAAAACCTTAATATGTGAAATAAAAAGTAATACCTTTTTAACTTTTATTTAATGTTTAAAATGCAAATCAAGTAGATTCACTTTATTTATTAAACAAAGCAAATCTCTCATATATCTTCTAAAGACAGAAAATAATACTTTTACTGTAATATTACTGTAATTAATTTAAAAACCTAATAAATTTAGATTTACACACATTTACTCAAGTAAATAAACAGAATTAATGATGGGCTGAAAATCTGTAGAATCTATGTAGGCCTAGTCATCACACGTGGGAGTAGGCCAAAAGCAAAATGAAAGTCATCATGAATCGGAAGTTAAAATTGTCCTTTTTGCATACATTCACTTAAAACAGTCCTGAAATGACAAAAATTGTATGGTGATGCATGATTTTGTTCTTTGGAAACCAAGGGAATTGATGAAGGATGGGCATTGCTTAAATGACTGATAGCACCACCCAAAAGGACTGATAACCCTGTCCTAAAGGACTGATAGCCAAACCTTAAAGGATTGATAACCTTGCCCTAAAGGTATGATAGCCCCACCATAAAGGACTGATAACCCTGCTCTAAAGAACTGATAACCCCACCCTAAAGGACTGATAGCTCCACCCTATATGACTGATAGCCCCACCCTAAAGGACTGATAGCCCCACCCTAAAGGACTAATAATCCCACCCTATATGTCTGATAGATCCATCCTAAAGGACTGATAACCTTGCTCTAAATGACTGATAGCCCCACCCTTAAGGATGGATAACCCCGCCCTTAAGAATTAATCACCCCACCCCAAATGACTGATAGCCCTACCCTAAAGAATTGATCACCCCACCCTAAATGACTGATAGCCCCACCATTAAGGACTGATAACCCTGCCCCAAAAAACTGATAGTCGCACCCTAAAGGACTGACAGCCCCACCCTAAAGGTCTGATAGCTCCACCCTAAATGATTGATAGCCCCACCCTAAAAGACTGATAACCCTGCCCTAAAGGACTGATAGTTCCACCCTAAAGAATTAATAGCTCCACCCTAAAGGATTGATAACCCCACCCTAAAGGACTGATAGCTCCACCCTTAAGGACTAATAACCCTGCCCTAAAGAACTGATAGCTCCACCCTAAAGGATTAATAACTCCACTCTAATGGACTGATAGCCCCACCCTAAAGGACTTATAGCTTCCCCATAAAACACTGATAACCTTGCCCTAAATGACTGATAGCCCCGCCCCCTAAAACACTTATGGCCACACCATAAAACAATGGCACACTATACACTATGCATTTAGGCACTATGTACTTACGCACTTACACACTCAACAGGGTAGTATATGTATGTAGTGTTGTCCCAAATGGCACACTAATGTTTTTTTACTAAGTGGAAATTCAAACTGTTTCCTGATGACGTTTGACGGTTGTCAAAACAGTGAAATAAACGACCGAATTATCAAATAATTCCTGCCGTGAGTATTGCTGCATTCACCATCGGGAGGCGCTATAATGACTCTCATAGGAGAATTTTGCTTTCACCATCCAATATAAAGTTATTCAACATGTGCGTCCGATAGCTCCGCCCCTTCCGCTACGTAAGCAAACCTGCGGTCGTTGAGAGCGTGAAGTGTCCATCAATACACACTTCATTTTAGCAGCTGAATGAGTGCATCATCAGGGTAATTAAAGTGCACTTAATATTTTTAGAGTTTTCAGTGTGAACACACTACTTACACTATTTATACTACAAAATGGCGTAGAATAGTGCATAAGTATGCGATTTGGGATGCAGCTTAGGTGCGTTCGACATGAAGCACAGCTGCAGCCGGTGATCAACAAGATTAAGCACAGGCGGGGGTGGAGTTGAAAACGGAGCCGTCAAGCCAGACAGCTGGACACTTCGGGGCTCAAACTTGCTGCAGTCATGATGACCGATCACATGGCGTCATCATCATTTTTTATTTATTTTTATTTATAACAACAAAACACTTATAAAACAGAATACAGTCTCAACAAACTATAGTTCATTTTTAAACAATAATTATGAATAAAATATATAACAAATGCATGAGAGAAATAAGGGTATATGAGAGGTTAATATATAAACATAAAAACAAACAGGTCTAATAAATACAAAGCAATAAGCACAAATTCTAGGAGTTAAACATCACTCTTTAGGCTAATACTTCTTGTTTGAATTTGCTAAAAGGGGGTTTACATATATGCACATTTATAGATATAAAACTTTCCAATGTAAAACGCAAAACAAGGTGCTTTGATTAAGTCTTAATAAATGAGATTATTTTGGATAATGAAAGCATTTTCAAAAAATGCAAAAATCCAAAAAGATTGAACAAAAGGTAAAAAAAGCGAGCTACACTTTAAGCAGACAATTCCCAGAAAGACCAGGTATAAACGGCTATACAGGAAATAATTTATTTATATATATATATATATATATATATATATATATATATATATATATATATATATATATATATATATATATATATATATATTATAATCATAAAATCATTTTATAGTTATTTAATAAAATAGTTCTTTAACTTAATTTGTTAAGAAAGCTTTAGGGTGACAGGATCAATGACGATAATTATTTTATATCTAGTCTGTAAGACTCAAGATTTGAGTTCATATTTAGGTTTTCACTAAAATATATCATTTAAATCGTTCATGGAGCTGAATCCAGTAATAAAAAGGTTGAAAATAAACCTGTGCAAACAAGCCAGCATTTATACCCAGATTATTTAACAAAAGATGAATACTGCAGTAAAATATGTGTAGTCTTTTAATAAGCATGATGTTTACAAGATAGAGAGGGGATGAAAAGTGAATTGTTTGTTTTGAAACTTTTGAAATCGGAATTTGTCCAATACTAAACCCGAATACACGTGTTTGTTGTCATGTGGTGAACTCGGCCAATCGTGTAATATCAGTGTCGTCATCAGAGCTCCTGCAGTCACTGTTCAGATGCTGCACGGCCTGAGTTTGCCGTCTGATCTCGGAGCGCTGTTGCGGTACTTTGATGCCACATGTGACAGTCACGTGGCGTCGGCGCAGCATCAATCCGGACAAGATTTCGATTGATCTGCACAGCGCTGCATCAAGTCGAACGCACCTACTGATAACCTTGCTCTAAATGACTGATAGCCCCGCCCTAAAGGACTGATAACCCCACCCTAAAGGACTGATAGCCCCGCCCTAAAGGACTAATAGCTCCACCCTAAAGCACTGATAACCCCACCATAAAACACTAACCTTGCCCTAAATGACTGATAGCCTCGCCCTAAAGGACTGATAGCCCCACCCTAAAAAACCTGATAGTTCCACTATAAGGGACTGATAACCTCGCCCTAAAGTACTGATAACCCTTCCCTAAAGGACTGATAACACAACCCAAAAGGACTGATAGCTCCACCCTAAAGGACTGATAACCCCGTAGTAAAAAAACTAATAACCTTATCTTAAGAACTGATAACCCCACCCTAAAGGACTTATAGCTCCACCCTAAATGATTAATAACCCCACCCTAAAGGATTGATAACCCCACCCTATATGACTGATAGCCCCGCCCTAAAGGACTGATAGCCCCACCATAAAACACTGATAACCTTGTCCTAAATGACTGATAGCCCCGCCCTAAAGGACTGATAGCCCTACTCTAAAGGACTGATAGCCCCACCCTAAAAATCTATCTGATAGTCTCACCATAAGGGACTGATAACCCTGCCCTAAATGACTGATAGTCCCACCATAAAGGACTGATAACCCTGCCCTTAAGGACTGATAGCCCCACCCTAAAGGATTGATAACCCCACCCTAAAGAACCAATAGCCCCACCTTAAAGGACTGATAACCTCATCTTAATGAGCCCCATTATACATGAAATAGGGTCATTTTGGTTTAAAGGGTCTCCAACAACAGGCTAATATGCGTGCAAGGTCAAAAAACACTTTCATGGTCTTATAATCTACATTTATTTTTACCTAATTATCCCAGCAACAACAATATGAATCGTTTAGTGTTTCATTTGTTCCCAAACCTCTCCTTAGCGCAAAGCTAATCTGCGCTGATTGGACCGATGACAGCCTGCTGCGATTGGTTGACACGAGAGTTCGGGAAAGTGATTTCTTCCCTCTTTGGGATGGAACCACAAGGCGACGTTCATTCACAGAACGCAAGTTTCTGGAGGGCACATAGATCTGCAGAAGTGAGAGCAGATAAGAAGGAGCAAAGCCAGAGGTTGCTTTGTAAGCAAACATCAGAGCTTTGAATTTGATGCGAGCAGCAACTGGCAGCCAGTGCAAACGGACTAGCAGCGGAGTGACATGTGCTCGTTTAGGTTCATTGAAGACAACTCGTGCTGCTGCATTCTGAAGCAGCTGAAGAGGTTTGATAGAGTTAGCTGGAAGCCCGGCTAGTAGAGAGTTGCAATAGTCCAGTCTGGAGAGAACAAGAGCTTGAACAAGGAGTTGAGCTGCATGTTCAGATAGGAAGGGTCGGCTCTTTCTGATGTTGTAGAGTGTGAATCTGCAAGATCGAGCAGTTCTAGAGATGTGGTCAAAGAAGTTTAGTTGGTCATCAATCGTTACTCCAAGGCTTTTCACCATTTTGGATGCAGTAATGGTTGCCCCATCCATCTGGATTGAAAAGTTATGCTGTAGAGTCGAGTAAGATAAGATATTATGTAGACAGAGAAAAGAAGTGGCCCAAGAACAGAGCCCTGTGTTACCCCAGTGTTTAGATGCTGTAGGTTGAACACCTCTCCCCTCCAAGACACCCTGAGTGACCTGTCAGAGAGGTAAGATCTGAGTCTCTGAATAAGGACCTGCAAAGCCCAGTGACTTGAGCGTAGATAGCAGGATCTGGTGGTTTAGTGTCAAAAGCAGCTGACAAATCCAGCAAGATGAGGGCCGATGATTTAGAGCAGTGGTCACCAAACTTGTTCCTGAAGGGCCGGTGTCCTGGAGATTTTAGCTTCAACCCTAATCAAACACACCTGAACAAGCTAATCAAGGTCTTGCTTGGTATACTTGAAACATTCAGGCAGGTGTGTTGAGGCAAGTTGGAGCTAAATCCTGCAGGGACACCGGCCCTCCAGGACCGAGATTGGTGACCCCTGATTTAGAGTCTGCTTTAGCCAGTCTGAGATCCTCCACGACTGAGAGCAGCGCAGTCTCAGTTGAGTGGCCTTTCTTAAAGCCAGATTGCTTGTTGTCCATGGGGTTGTTTTGAGTAAGAAAGTCCAGGACTTGATTGAACACGACTTTCTCCAGAATTTTGGCCATGAGTGAAAGCAGGGATACTGGTCTGTAGTTTTCAAGTAGCTTTTGATCCAAGTTGGGTTTCTTTAGCTGTGGGGTTACCCTAGCCTGCTTAAATGAAGTGGGGAATAAACCAGAGTCAAGAGATGTGTTGATTATGTGAGTCAGTGTTGGTATGACTGCAGGAGAGATGGCTTGCAAGAGATGAGAGGGAATGGGATCGAGTGGACAGGTGGTTGCATGGCTAGATAGCACGAGTTTGGTCACCTCAAACTCTAAGAGCTGAGAAAAAGAGGTGAGCGTGTGTGGTGACGGTGGTGTGTCTTGCGTGTTTGTTGTAGGTGCAGCAAATTGAGCACTGATTTTTGCAGTTTTGGTGCAAAAGAATGTAGCAAAGTCATCAGTAGTAAGTGTGGAGGATGCGGGTGGAGGAGGAGGATAGAGGAGGGAGGAAAATGTTTTAAAAAGTAAGCGAGGATTAGTGGCATTGTTGATTTTCAGACGGTAATATGTCTGCTTTGCAGAAGTAACCTCAGCTGAGAAAGAAGACAGAAGAGTTTGGTATGTTAAGAGCTGTGCAGGATTTTTAGTTTTTCGCCAAATTCTCTCTGCAGCCCGAAGTTTTGAGCGATGCTCACGTAGAACATCAGAGAGCCGGGGTGCAGGAGGACTGGCACAGGCTGGCCTGGATGTAAGAGGACATAGTCTGTCTAGACATGATGCTAGTGTAGAGCAGAGTGTATCAGTGGCACTGTTCGTATCAAGTGCAGAGAATTTGCAAGCTGGAGAAAGAAAGTCTGAAACAATGGTGGATAGTCTAATGGGTGAGAGAGAGCATAGGTTTTTGCGAAAGGCAACTAGTGTTGGAGTGTGTGGCAGTTCAGGAGTAATGTGGATGTTAAGAGACTGAAGGAAATGATCCGATATTTGTAGTGGAGTTACTAGTGTTTAATCAGCGAAGCAATCTCGAGTGTAAATAAGGTCTAGTTGATTACCTGATTTGCGAGTAGCAAAAGTAGGTGCTCTTTTGAGGTCAAAAGAGGCAAGCAGAGCCTTGAAGTCAGTAGCTTGAGGTTTTTCAATGTGGATGTGGAGATTTTTTAAAGTGGATGTTTTCACACCACACTGCTGGCTTTGGTTCGCACCAGTTGAAACAAACCAAAATGCAGTCATCTGACAAAATCCACATCACTCATCGGCCAGATGTTGTTGAACTTATTTCCTAAACTGCTTATCGATTGGTCAGAATTCACGTGCGGGAAAATGCCAATGAACTCCCACAGGTAAACAAAACCAGCAGACACAAAATGTCGCTTTTACTATGGAGGGACGACTTTGCTGATTGAATGTATTCCTTCTTAGACAAACTATACATTTCGAGGTTAAAGCGCAGCCGCAGCTGGAAAACAAAGTTTTAATGCATCACATGTCACTTCAGGAGGAGGAGTAAATTAATTTAGTTAAACTGCGACATGGTCATCTTGCGAAAATATTACCAACGATTCATCAGGTTATGTTTTCCCCTCTCTCCCTCTCTCTGTTGGTAAAGCGCTGTCAACAAATATTTTTTTCCTCCATATCCCATGATGCACAGCGCATCGGCAAACGGCAGCTGGATTAGTCCAAAAGGCGCAGTACTTCTTGCGGTTGGACCTGTTTTAGTACGGATCATATTCTCACCACAAAAAAAACGCTCCAGGGTTCATTTGAATACGTACCAAGACCACCTCTTCAAGCAGGTCTCGCTTTTCACACACACACACACGCACACACACACACACACATTACCCTCCTCCTCAGAGGACACAACACACACACACACATATTGCCCTCCTCCTCAGAAGTCCGTAAACAAAGCGGCACGTGGCACGTGGTTACAATTAACAAATCACAACTTAATACATTTGCAAGCTAGAGTAAACAAGGCAACAACTTTAATCACACTTACTCACACTTGAAAATGGAGGAAGAAACCGATCCATGTTTTGACATAGTCCATCAGTAATCTTTACTGATCCTACCTTTAACAAACGGCCGATGAAGTATTCTTTGTAGCATGTAGTTTCCAGAAGCACTCAAACTGCTCAAGGCTGGGCTAATGCTGAGGTTTCATCTTCGGTTGGAGACTGACAATAATATCCATCTGCACAACTTGACTTTATTCGACCGGCGTCTGTGTGTGTGTATGTGTGTGGCTTTTTTTGTGTGTTGGTGGGCGGGGCCGCAGGTTTCAAATCTCCCGGGTTTGCGCGCACAACTACTTGTGTTTCATAGATACGTCATTGCGAAACACCTAATGTCTCGTTATCAAGACGACTCATGTGAAGCACTACGAGACTATTTTTTTTTGTAGATGAATAGTTTTAAACACTGTACACTTTCAGATTTAAGCCTCAGCTGGATATTTCACTTCACTTAGAGATGTGTTACACACTACATAGAAGGGCATTTTCAAAAACCCATAATATGGGCTCTTTAAGAACTGTTAACCCTGCCCTAAAGGACTGACAGCCCCACCCTAAAAGACTGATAACCCCACCCTAAAGGATTGATAACCTCATCTTAAAAATTGATAACCCTGCCCTAAAGCACTGATAGCCCCACCCCAAAAAACTGATAACCCCACCTAAAAGGACTGATAACTCCACCCTAAAGGACTGATAGCCCGCCCTAAAGGACTGATAGCCCTACCCTAAAGCAGAGGTTCCCAAAGTGGGGGTCGGGACCCCCCGAGGGGTCGCGTGACAATGAAGGGGGGTCGCCTGGTGATTTTTAAAAATCAATAAATTTTTATTAAACCTTAAGACTTACTGTATTTTATCAATAACCTACTGAAGAGAAAAAAAATAGTCATTTATAGTTACTATAAACTATATAGTTACTATAGTAGCTTATAGTTACTAGTTCTATTGGATTGCGACTTCTCGGGTAATTACATTATACTAAAGACACAGCAATACTGTCAGATACAGCAGATTTTGTAAAACCAGGTTAAACTTTCTAGCCCATTTACAGCACTGACATACATAAAAAAAAACAAAGAATAGACTTGGGTCTATTGGTGTGTTTGTGCGCGTCATTGCATTCAAGGTTTCTGTATTTATAACCACCACCTCAGAGAATATTGGGGGTCACGAGTCACTGGCATTGTCATTTTGGGGGTTGCGGGCTGAAAAGTTTGGGAACCCCTGCCCTAAAGGACTGATAACCCTGCCCCAAAGGATTTTTAGCCCCATCCTATAGGACTGATAACCCTGCCCCAAAGGACTGATAATCGCACCCTAAAGGACAGATAGCCCCACCCTAAAGGACTGATAACCCTGCGCCAAAGGACTGATAACCCCACCCTAAAGGACTCATAACCCCACCCTAATGGAGTGATAACCCTGCCCCAAAGGACCGATAGCCCCACCCTAAAGGACTGATAACCTTATCTTAAGAACTTATAACCTTGCCCTAAAGGACTGATAGCCCCACCCCAAAAGACTGATAACCCCACCCTAAATGAATGATTATAAAAATAAAACTTTATAATTAGGAAACTGTTAAACTTTTGAAGATTAAGCTCCTCACTCTCCTAAAACAGCAGAAAAACATTAATTGTGTATTAAATGTAAGGTTCAGTAAGCTTCAAAATTGAAATCTCTTTTAATGAAAATGCAGCAGCATAACAGCAGCTGCAGCAGACAACAACTGTTACACAATATTGTGTGTAGTAGTGATGTGCGGATGTCGGTTATATCCGCGGGCACTGCGGATAGTCAAGGCGGGCTAGGTAATAAAAAATACATTTTGATTAATTGCGGGTAGATGTAGCGGGACATGGCAGTGGACTAGTGAAAAAGTAGAAAGTGGGCTTTGCAGAATGGGAAGATGAGATGCTCAAAATAATGGATGAAGTGCAAGAGTAGCCTACTGTTCAAAGTATCAGTTAGAGGAGCCATCAGAGGAAAATCTGCTGTCGTTTTGGGAGAAACAAGATTGCTTATTTACACGACTGCAGTGGCTTGCAAAGAGAATCTTGCTAATTCCTACAACAAGCAGTGCGAGCAAACGCTCATTCAGTACAGCTGGCTGGGTTTTGTAGGCGAGGCGGAATCGCCTAAATCCAGTCACAATAGATGCTGTTCTGTTTTTGCACAGACGAAGAAAAAGGCCAAGTAAACACAACATAGCTGCCATTTAAGCTGAAGTGGCAAACTTTTTGTTATCTTGTTTCTGTATCTGTAATAGCTAAAAAGTTTATTTTTACTTTCTGTATCTATTTATAAATGAAGAAAATGCTGTCTAAAGACAAACTTCAGTTTTTATAAATGAATGTTCATTTAAAAACGTTTACGATTAACGTATTATTTTACTATCAGAGATGCGCAGATTAAAGCTTACTGAATCTGCTGTTAGTATTCACGGTGACCAGAGTCAGAGCGTCCATAGAGGCGACCCAGGTGGCCACCTAGGGTAGCATTTGGTCCGTGACAATCCCCCCACCGCCCCAGTCCTCGTTGACGTATACGCACAATCACACCCCCGTCTCTCGTTTTCGCTTTCGGTATAAGGGCGGCATGATCATTTTTTGCCTTGACCTCCAGTTCAGTTTGCTCCGCCCCTGACAGTGACCTATCATGCCTAATACAAAGAATTAAATTATTAAAGTGATGATCGGGCGCGGATGCATATGACAGATAAAAAAATATGTGCGGGCAGGTGGATGATTAGTATGAAGCCGCAAATTCGGGTGTCATTTCAGCTGATCCGCGCATCTCTAGTGTGTAGTGAAGATTAGAATACAGACTTACTTACATACTTACAAGTTGAGACAGTATCTTTTATTTCCGTTGTTTAACGAATGTGTGATCGTTATACACTCGCGTTCAGGCCCGGATTGGCTAATTGGGAGGACCGGGAGAATTCACGGTGGGCCGGTCCATTTTTTGGTCGCGAGGGCCGGTGTCCCTAGCTGCTTGCACTCTCAGCTGTTGCACTTTTCATTTATTTGTTTATTTGACCATAGCCTCACTCTTTTTATTCATTAATTTGCAGCAGCTCTGCTCTTTTTATTTATTTTCTCGCAGCACCGTGAGAAAAATGTAGCCTGCAGTTTAATGATGATGCAACTATCATTCCACCCCAAACAGCGGCACCTTAGTGAATATTAATTAATATTAATGAATATTACACCTGCTCAATGAAAATCAGATGATTCACTATATTAATAAATCTGACATAACCTAATCAGAAATCTAAAAAGGGAGAAATAGAGTAGGGTAAAAAAAAAAAAAAGAGTAGACATCAATCGCAGCAGGTAACAGTGCAATACTTATTCTTTATCTTGAACATATCAACTTTATAGCTTAATCATGGTCTAGTGGTTAGCACATTGTGTTACGACACCTTCGATCCGAGTTGGAACCACACCGGAATAAAATTTTTTTTTTCTTTTTTAATGTTAAGACATATAATACTGTTTGGCTTACTTATGTAGGTGTACATATTTTATTTTTTTGTGTGACGACCGTTACAAAGGACTAGATATCTATAAAGAATTAATGTTTAAAGACATTTAAAGTTCTAAAGCAGCTGTGTCCTTGAAAAAGACATGCTAGTGTCATTTAAAACTGAATTAGAAATAACGTTATTTTAATATAGTCAGTCGTCGACTGAGGTGTGCCGGTCTAAGGCCTGAAACTCCAGAGCTAAAAAGGAGTCTCACTCCGGCCCTGCTCGTGTCTTTAGTGGCACCAGTTTTTCAGAAGCCATGTGAAGATAAAACAATTTCAAGATTCACCCACAGCAGCACTCATTCATCATACTGTCTCTGTCCACAACAGTGGACCAATCAGAAGAACTTGGAGGCGGGACTAGCGTTGCTCGCTTCTGTTTGCAACATGGCAGAGCCACTTATAAGCAATGCGTCTCATGGTTTCAGATGCAAAAACAGGTTCTTTGTGAATGACTCCTCAATTGTTGCACTGCTGTGGTCTTTTCTGTCTAACAGCGGTGCACATCTGGACTGACTGTTTTAATCATGAGTGTGTGTGAACCGAACCGTGACCTTTGTACCATGACACCTCTACTATTTACTTATAAAAATAAGAAGAGTAGATTTTGATTTCATGGCGAAATCAAAGGTATTACTCTCTTCCAGATGGCAGAGTTGACAGATCCAAAGATTTTGGAAATTGATTGGATCTTTAGAAGTTGACAAAGTGGAAGCAGATTTGAATGTCAGTTTGCAATCATCAATCTTGCAATAGATTATGAGGACATGTACATATAAAAAAGTGCATTAAAAATAATTTATAATGAACACAACAGTTTTACACACAAAATTAATAAGAGTACATTCTAAGTTCATGCTAACTTAAGGAACTATAAAGAAATGCATTCATAAACATCTTGGAAATTATTGTGAGGTATACTTTCATATTATTTTTGAAAAGATTTCTACAATTGAACATCACATTAAAGCAGTTGTTGATTGTCTCTCCTCAGTTCCTGTGTTTTTGGATCCAAAAACAGCTCATCCGGATCTTGTAGTGTCTGATGATCTGACCATTGTGAAGAGAGAGAAGATTTCTGAAACTCCAGAGAAACCCTACCATCCGTATGTTCTGGGTTCAGAGGGTTATAACTCAGGAAAGCACAGCTGGGATGTGGAGGTGAAAGACAGTAAATTCTGGACTATTGGAGTAATGACAGAATCAAGCCACAAAAAGGGAGCTAATTTATTAACGTCTGACAACTGGAGTGTTCACTATGATAATTTTAGTATGTCAAAATGGCCTGGATTTTCTGTTGGTCAAAATCCTGAGCGTGTGAGAGTTGAACTGGACTATGATAGTGGAACAGTGTGTTTCTCTGATTCTGTAAATAACACACTTCTACAAAAATTCACAACCACCTTCACTGAGACTGTCTTTCCTTTCTTCCATACTCTCGACTCTCTGAAGATCTTGAGATTCAGTGGTTAGTAAATATAGGTCTGGAGCTTTAAGTTTTCATGTTTCTGTAAGGGTCCATCTATTAGTTCTATGGCAGAACTAACAGCATAGGTGAAGGTTAAATGTGTGTAAACCTTTCTAGCACATGAGAAAAGAAATATTTTTATTTGTTAATTTATTTTCATTTGTTTCCAACTTTTAATCTGACTCCAATTTAAAATCATTTAAATTTAGATTCATCTAATTCAAGCTGATTACATTTATAGGTTGAGATTAGGTCTAAATTAGATTGATTAACCGAATAAATATTTATTTTCCGTTAATGGTTCATCATTTACCCGAAGTCGCTTAGTATGCTGGCCAGTTCCATCTGCTCACGGACACATCCTTGCCAGTTCTGATTCTTAGATAGAAGATAAGCTAATTTCATTTAAGTAATAATAGGCCGCCCCATGCTTGCTCATACTTAAGAGTTAGAGATAAATACCTGACCATGTAGAAATACATTGCAGCTTACAAGTCCTGATGCAGAGCTCAGAGACTTATTATACACTGCAATGGGGTATCCTGACTGCAGGATCCCACAGACACCTCTGCACATTTCCCTTAAATGCTCAAATCTCCATAAAATCAAGACAATAAAAGCATCACCAAGACTCTTGCCTGGTCATGAGTTGATATGAAGACCATTTTCCCTGGAGTGGAGCATCTGGCAAAGATCTTATCAAAGTCAAAACCCAAAATTACTGATACAAGAGAGATAGTAAAATATTACATTGAAATTAGGACCACTTTACCAATCACACAGAGACATTTAAAATGACATCAAACATGGATATAGAGCCACAAAATACACCATATTAAAAACTTACAAATTCTGTGTGGAGCTGCTCTTGCAAAGACGGTAAAGTCAAGGGCAAATTGGGGGACTCAGGATGCATGATTGAGACAACCTGCACAACTGGTTTCCTAGCTGATCTTCTTAGATTAGAAAGTTTATTGTTATAGTGACTGACCATTCTCACGGTCTTGTCTCGTGTGGAGTTCCATCAGTTCTCAGGGTTTAATATTATGGAGAGATGTAGCCATCCTTACATTTCCATTATTTAATCCTAACGTTAGACCGATACTGATATTCACAGACTGCTGTTAAACAACAGATCAGTGATTTTTTAATTTATTTTATTTGTTGATTTCACATTCGGTATGTCTAGTTATTTTATTTTTACCTGATTGAAACTAAAGCCAAAGTGAAGTGATCATATATAGACATTTCATTTGCTTATAATGGCGACTTTTAAATGTCAGTAGTCCATCTCAAGCACTTCTGATGAACAGTTATGCGTTTTTAAATTAATGATTTTCACTGCCTGATTGATGTCATGCCGAACAAAAAGCACTAAATTAAATTCTATGGAATACTATGTATACTATTAATATACTATGGAATTTTATTTGATCATAAATTTACCACAAATCAAAAAAATTTTATAGATTTTTTTAAAAATAAATTAGGGATTCTGAGTGTTTTGGCCAGCAGAGAAGGTTTTACTGGCAACTTATTGTTTGTTTCTTAGTTTTAAGAAGCATCGCAAGTGCAATCTTGGTAATTCTGCTGTTAGTGAATGCACAAAGAAGTCACTCAAACCATTTATATTAGTGTTAATGGCTCAAAGTTACTATGAGTTTAGTTTATCAGTCAGGAAAATTAACCAAAATTATTCATTCATTCATTTTCTTTTCGGCTTAGTCCCCTGGGGTCACAGCAGCAGAATGAACCGCCAACTTCTCCAGCATATGTTTTACAACATGTCCCCATCGTTGTTGTTGTTTATTGTAACATCCTGATAACATGATTCGCTTGTCTTTTGTATACCATTAACCTAAATAACCATAACCTAAGTAGCCGGGCCCATGACAGTTTTGGGTCCCCTTGAAACATTTATTTTGTCTTATTTTGCTATTTGCATGTGTTGTGAAAAATTGCAGTGCGTTTTCTTAATTTGTTTGCATTGTGCGGATTTGCAGAACATTTGCTATCAAATTGATGAAGTTAACCCCATTGGGCTTTCTTAAATTGCAGCACATTAACCTCTCTTGGCCACCGTATTATTTGTGTTTTTAAACTATTCCAGCAAGTGATTCATAGTGAGTATTCATAGTGTTTTTGCTATTACGTGTTGTTTCTTTTAGCTAATTAAAGCAGTGATCCATGTCTATGTTAAAATGAGTAAAACTAGTTTGTTTACTTTTTGAATTTTCATTTACTCTTGTGTTTCAGGTATTTTCCATAAATAGTAAATTCACAAAACATCAACATTTGAATCAACAGAACAATCATTAAAAAGAAACAAAACATCTTTGATATCTTTGAGATGCAGTTCACCTCAAACCAATGTCTTTACAGCATTTAGTAATGGCTAGTTTTACAGGATAAATGCAATGAACAATTTTAAATGATGCTGCTCTAATTTTACTTGTTAATCAGAAACATCTGAGGATCTTAAAAATGTCTTTTCAGTTTATATTTTGAAATGTTGCTCTCTAAAAACCAATGGCTAGAAGAATACAAGAAATTTGGGGAATATTTCTAAAATATATACAACATTTTCTATTTGTTTCATGTTCCAGCCTTCCTGTTTAAGACTACAATTTAAGGTATTGAACTGGTTGAAAGTGTTAAAAAAGTGTCCATAGTTTCCTAATAATTTCTAAAGGCTTGTGCTCTGTCACAATAGGGTATATGCATTGGTATGCAGAAGGAAGGACTTTTAATTTTGCAGTAACAAGGGTCAAGCTCTTCCAGTGAACTGTATGCTGTTACAAAATTGGCATGTTTAAGGTCTGTTTTCTTTAAAAATCAAAGATCTTCACAGCCTGTTTGATATACGGCAAAGAGTGGGTCTCAGAAAGTACAAGAAACACTGCATTACATAACATTTTCCTATGCCATGTCTTTAATTATGAACATTTATTTTACCCCAGTATAATCAAGGGTGTTTCTGTGCTCACCTGCTGATCATGACGGGCGCGTGCATGTAAATGGTTTTTCATCTCGGTTTACACTTGAACAGCTAAATGAATACTGAAGTCTATTGAACTGATTGTATTTAAATTACATTCAAACATCCATGCTGTAAAAGGAACTGAATAAAGAGGGAAGGAGTCACATTACGTTACCCATTCACCGGAAGGGTATGGGAAGAAACAGCTGTGCATACCCCCTTTACATACTTATACATCCTAAAAGTATACTTTTAGTGAAGAAAAACACACTTTTGAGTATGTAACAGAAAAGTATGCAAGCTTTGGGACATTATAACGGTACATCATCCACATTTCTTTCATATTGAATGGCTTAACGTTACCTTATTGGAGAAGCAGCAACAGATTAATCCTTCATCCAGAAATCTCCTCAGGTGTTTGGATAATTCAGAAGTTAACGTCCAAACTCGTCTTAGAAGTTCACACTGTTGTTGCAGATGAAATATAACACAGAAAACACGATTTAAAGATTTTCCAGTTGGCTAGATAATAATCAATAGTCATTCAATCAAACAACTTTACCGAAGCATCTCTGCTTGACGGTTGGTCTCGTCCGCCATGTCTGTAGTTTGTTTACAATTTACCTCAGAGTTTGTAGTTCTAATGTAGTTGACGTTCAAGGGGTAATGTATTGTAGGCCATATTAGCGGATAGCGCTACGGTTTGGGACATGATTATATTTTTGAATAGTATTTAGGACGGATAGTAAGCGAATTGAGACGCGGCAACAGTAATTTTTACCACTAGAGTTTTTCTGTCGTTGATGATCTTGCACACAGAATGCGTCTTTGCTGACATCTAGTGGCGAAACTGAGTATTGACTAAACATATAACGGCTGCAAGATGACAAAATGATTTAATAAAACAATAACAAAGCTACAAACAGCAGTTTTCAGGGTTCAGGTGATTTAAAACTCGTATTTATCCATTGGTGAGTACTTCAGAGTGTTTAAAAAATAGTACAAATAATTTGAGGTCAGTTGCAAAAAGAAAAAGGAGTCGTTTGGTTCAGTAGTTATTAGTTAATGTTGGACGTTTTGTTACAGCTTTGTTTTATAATCTATTAAATACATTATTTCCGTCAAAATTCTACAAATAATACATAATAATGACAACATTAAAGACGTTTATTTATTGAAAAAATTTCTGAACATTTATTAAAGGTAATAAAAAGAAATAAAAAGGCAAAAGGTATGTAGGCTATGCAGCTTTCTCCATGACACTCACCTGTCTGTTCAGCTGACTGGACATGATTTAGAAGAAAACACACCTGAATAGTATTATTGATTTTAAGGAGTCATTTAAATTTATATTCCTTTAAACTGATTTTAAACAGCTTGTAAAAACTAAACTAAGTTAATCAGGTTTCAACTTAATGTTTAAAGTTATGATACACAAAAAATGTTATGACTTATTGATAATATAATTTTTAGGTTTTCTTTTTAGGGATTTACTGTATGGCAAGCTGGTTAGCTTTTAATGTTTTCAGAGTTATACAGCACAACTACATTCTTATTGGTTAACACTCATTTTTGAACCCAGTAAATGAATGCAATGACATAAATAATATATAATATACATGCAAATATGTAGTTCAGAACACTCTTAAAATAACGTTTTTAGCTGTTAGTATCAGTCTGTTAG
Organism: Danio rerio; assembly: GCF_052040795.2. NCBI lineage: Eukaryota > Metazoa > Chordata > Actinopteri > Cypriniformes > Danionidae > Danio > Danio rerio. The sequence goes on from NC_141023.1 coordinate 5,434,305, forward strand.
TTCTTAGGATATCTATAAGCTAGTGTGCTCCTAAACAGTGACTAGATTTGCATTTACAGTAGATCGTATAGCTAATATAAGCAAAGTTTGCAGTTTATCACTTCTGCCTAAAAGGATTAATGATTTTATTTTTTGACGTCACCTCATACTCCAGTTTCTCATCAAATCTTCTGACCAATAAGCTCTTTATTTTTTAATGGAATTGTATCAGTTCTAATTGTTACTTTTTATTGGAAACCTTTTCTTTCTGAAAAAGACTGGGAAAAATATGGCTTATCCCAAACAGCTGCTTCATTACAAATAAGATAAAAGATTTCATTTAGAATTAATCATTGTACATATCCAGTGAATACTTGCTTAGAACGCTATAAAAACAGATATTGGTACTAATAGGGTACATGCCGAGCTAGTGTTTTTCCCATGCTGATAAACTTCCGGTGACCTGTTTTTGCGAATTTTTTCCATTTTATACGGTTCCTTTTACAGCATCGATGTTGTAATGTCATTAAAAAACATTCAGTTAAATAAACTCTGGCATTCATTTAGTTGCTCAAGCGTAAAACGAGACAAAAAGCCGTTTACTCGCACGCGCCCGTCAGAATCGGCAGGCTAGCGCAGAAGCTCTATTGAATATACTGGGGTAAAATAAACGCTCATATTACAAAGACATGGCGGGGGGATATGTAATTTAATGCAGTGCTTCATGTACAATCTGAGACCCACTTTATATTGGATATCACTCAGCTAAAGGAGATCGCTGATTTTGAAAGAAAACAGCCCTTAAACGCGCCGGATTTTCCATTGCATACAGTTCGCCGGAAGCGCTTAACCCAGGTTACTGGCAAATTAAAAGTCCCATTAGCATGCTTCGGCATATACCCTATTGCTCCTTTTGTAAGCAAAACCTGGAGTTCCTAGTTCATTTATATTGGCAATGCAGTTATTCTAATCTGCTTTGGAAAGATTTTTGTAATTGACAATGTTGATAAAGACTTTTCCTTTCTATGAAAAAAGTTTTGTTTGGTTTTGTTAATTATAAAACGGAACCTTTACATAAAATAAAAATATATTTCCTTAATTTTCATATCGTATTAACTAAATTTCATATACATTAATGTAAATTTACAAACCTTTTACATTAACATATAGCTAAAAAAACACACACACACACACACACACACACACACATATATATATATATATATATATATATATATATATATATATACTTCATATATATTGCATACTGAAATGTAGTATTACTTTGAAACTATAACTCTTTTACAAAAAAGTCTGAAAACAGCTGAAATGTATAAATTTTTTAATCTTTTTTTTAATCTTTTGTGTTTGCTTTTGTTTTCTTTTTTATGTTTTTCTTTTATAATGTACTGTGATTGTATTTTCCCACAAATGAAAATAAATGTAACAAATCTTCTGACTAATCAAATGCTCTACATTATCTGCCATGCTCTGTCCTCATCAAGATGCTTCTCATTTGCTTTTCATTTGATGCGCTTGAACTCAAACACTCTCATTAGCAGAGCTGTGATAAACCAAAATGCTACTGGCTGTTTTTTTTTTTTTTTTTTTTTTTAAGGAGAGGAGCTACTATACCGCGCCCTCATTTCATGTTTCAGTTGAGATTACGTCAAACATGGAATTAAAAAAAACGCACATTTCAAAGCACTTCACAAGACCTTTTAGTACTTGAATTAATCAGTATGCAAATATTTTTTTTTAAATAGTTTCAAATTTTACATCACTTTTCTATAGATCAGTGATAGCACAGGCATTGCCGACAAAGAGTTTGTGTTTGTGTGCATGGAAATGTATTATCCTCCCTCCCTGTTAAATTTGATCTAATCCGTGTCCAGAAACACAGTGATTCAGCGAGGGAGCGATTAGTTTGTGAATGAAACTTCGTTATGAACGTCTTGAGCACTGTACAAAGGTGGCGACAGTTTTGATGCATGCTCTGGATCTATATGCAATAACTAGTGAACAGGGGCGGACTAAACGTCATATATAGATACATTTCTTAATAAATACTGGCTATAAATTAAAAGCATTAACGTATGTTATGTTTTTTTGTTTTCTCAAGCTTTGGCGACGTAACATTTTAAATAATAGATCAACTATAGCTTTCATCATGAGCCACGGCTGTGTTCAAAATGATATCAGTGTTTTCAAAGTGCACTGCGAATTGAGTGCAATTGTAAACATAAGGATCACTAAAACTGAACTGTAAAATACTTTGAAAGCAAATTACACCTAAGAAGATGACTTTATTGTATTTTTAAAATAATTCCAAAATTTAATTGTTAGGTCCTGCAATCCTTTTGCCTTCCTGAGTGAGTCAAGGCCCAAAACAGAAAAGTACGGCATGTTTTCCCATCTTTTTTATTTTCTTAGTCGTTTTTGCCCCAGTGTTTTCTTTTCCTTTCCCTCATGTTTCCCATGGATTCAATTTTCACCCCCGAATTCCTCATCCTCATGTTGAAGAAGGGGAAAGCAGCCTCGAGGATCATGCAGACAGATTCCTGTTTCTAGATAAACGATCCTGCGAAGTCATACCCCTTCCGCTGTTTCCAGACAACAAATGTTTGATTCCAAGTTCCAAGGAGCTGTTTCCAGACAGCATTTCAGCCCTGTTGATTCCTGAAGACGATAGCTCCAGGGTCATGAGCAGCATCCCACCCAACCCACCTTCTTCATTTCCACTGATGTCATCATCCACAGCCATTCAGCCCACTTCAGCACTGCTACAGTCAGCCAGTCCAACAGCTCACCCTCCAGCTTCAAGGGGTCCCACCGAGGGTCTGCCTATCTGCTTTGCCATTCAGAGGTTGTCGCCCAACATCATCTCCTCCACCCTCCGAGCTCTGGACTCCTCCTCGGCCCACCAACCCAACGACTCCACATTGGCTCTCTCCTCCCTCGTTTCCTCCGTGGACTGTCAGCCCACTGGCTCCACCAGGCTCCCTCCAGCTCTGGACTCTGCTCCTCTGGCTGCGCCTCATCCCTTTATCCTGCCAGCTTCATTGAGCTCCTTCTTTCCTCCAGCTATGCCTCAGTCTTCTGTCGCTCTGGCTCTGCCGCAGGTTTCCACACCTGCGTCGTCGCTTGTGTTTTGTTCAGTCCTTCATCCGGTATTCTCAGTTGCGCTTTGTTGTCACTCCATGTTATTCCTGTGTCTCCTATGTTATCGATGTCCTTCCAAGTAAGGGTTTGTAAATAAATCTACGTGTTAATAAATCCTGCGATCCTTTTGCCTTCCTGAGTGAGTCAAGGGGTTAGACTGATACTGTAATTGTAATGTTTATTAACTGCTAAAAAGAGAGTTTAATAAAGACCTCCGTTTATTTTAGCCATAGTGCAAATAAAACGTCTCATATATCAGTATTAATAACAGATGGAGCACAGACTGCAGTTTTTCTGACAAATAGTTTCGACTGAAATTGCACATGCAACTCTGAGAGGAGAATTGGCGGAGATCATACACTTTTATATGTGGCTGTTTATTCTGCAGTTAGTTTTCAGGGCATAATATTCACAGACTATATCAGTCTGCTATAACGTTAGACTGTGCTTTAAAGCGGGAAAAACACAAGCATTAACGATGGACTCATCCACCATTTTTTTGCTGCCAATATCCTCACTTGTGTGTGTCACCACACACCTTATTCCCCTGTGCAGCTTTTGGTGCTGCTACATCTGAACACAGCTATAGCCTCTCACATGACAGCGAGGAAAAGCTCAGCCAATGTGTTTGGGGGCGGCGCGACTCGAGGAAGGACAAGATTTAATGCTTTCTGCATGTCCAGATTAATAACAGTGCGATTTTTATTTATTTATTATTATTATTTTTAAGTTAATTACTGGTGGGGACATTTGGTAGATATCAGTGGAGATGTGTCCCCTTCATCCATGCTAACTACCTTTATTTGACAGTAATATGTTCCTGTAAATGTCATTACTGTGAAAAGGAACAAAAGTTTTTGTCATCATACTGCCCCCTACTGTTCATTTTACCTACAAACTGAAGTCTGACATGTTTAAGTATGTTTTTGCGGTTTTACAAAAATGTACACTGAAGCACAAATTTTCAATGAGTATGTGTTGCGTTTGTTATTTTGCACAGCCCCAGTGTAAAGATCAAGATCTTTTTGTTTCACTATCATCCACAGCAAAGCACAAAACAAACCCTTCCTAACGTTTTATTCAGTGAAGACTGAAAAAACTGAAGGAACTGGGTGTCATTCAGTGAAGAGACACACTGTTTATATACTGTACCATTTACCAAACCCTCAGACAGTGATAATTTATTTACCAAAGGATGGCCGGGGTGGGAGTAGAATTTCCCATCCTGAAGTTAAGTCCAACGCTGGTCGTTAATAGTGTGCAACTGCACAATCTACAGCAATAACAGTATACCGCAAATATCTCCAGCATGAGGAAACAGAGCTAAAATCCTCCATAGTTCACACCTCTTCCCTCAGGCAGACACAACTGATTTCTTTGCAATGCCCTTAAGAAACACAAGTTTAGTCACGTATTAGACAAGCAAACTACTAGTATACTCGTAATGAAAAAGCCTAATTGTGGACTTTAAGTTTACTACTGTTACACTCATAGTATTCATTTTGGTCCAATTTAGTCCCAAGCAGTTTTCAAGTAGAAAACACAAGCATATTACAGTACTTGTAGTACACGGCTGTTAGTGTACTTCATGTGCTAGTGTACTACATGAAGGTGTAATACTTAAATGTGCTTCATGACAAGATTCTCCTTTTTTTGTAAGGGCTAGATCAGGGATGTCCAAACTCTGTCCTGTGTCCGGTGTGCTGCAAAGTTTAGTTGTAAACCCAAGCAGACACACTTGGGCTAGCTAATCAAGCTCTTACTAGGCTTTCTAGAAACATCCATGCAGGTCAGGTGGAGCTAAAATCTACAGGACACCGGCCCTCCAGGACCAAGTTTGGCCACTTCTGGTCTAGAACATCTTAGATAAAAACCTTTTTTCCTCTCAGGCCACACCCACCTTAAATAACAAACACTTCAGTTGCTGTTTGTTTGTTTTTTTGTTTTTTTTTGTTTGTTTGAGAGCCTCAATCTGGATTGTCGTGTCTGACAATGTTGCTCTCTTCTGTAAGTTAATCTTCGCAATGTTTGGTTATGAATTAAATTCACAATATGTCATGAGTGTTTCTAATAAATGTTCTTGATGTTTTGTGGGTTCAGAAAGATGAGAGCAAGTTCGTGTGAATGTAATCTGAAAAATATCTCGTCTGACCTGTTTTAACCAACTGAAGATGATCAACAAACTCCACCCTGTTACCAAACTCACACACAAAAGACTGATTTCCTTCTCTCGTCTGTAGAGCTTTCACTTTGTCTCGATGTAAATCTGATTGGAGAACAACCAGAAACTTTTTAAGAACCATTTTGGAGAAATTTTTAGAGTCAGAGTGAAGATTTAATTGCTTAAACTCTTGACAGCAGTGAAGATGGATTCAGCGTCAGCAGAAGATCTTACATGTCCTGTGTGTAAAGAAGTCTTCAAGGATCTTTTTGTTTTAACATGTAAACACAAATACTGTACAGAGTGTCTTCGATCATTCTGGAGAGACACAGAAACAAAGTGGTGTCCTTTGTGCAGTAGAAGATCCTCACAAGGGCTTCCTCCACATATGTGCATTTTACACAGAGAGAAACCCCAGCTCTACTGTGTGGAGGACCAACAGTTCGTGTGTTTAACATGTGTTAACTCTGAAGAACACACCAATCACACATTCAAATCCATCAGAGGAGCCATTTCATCATATAAGGTAAGTCAGACATCTTGTTTCATATTTAATGAACTATCAATAGTAATAAACACAGATATTATAACATGTACGCATCCAACATTTCTGTCATTTTGTCCAGCTTAATATCACATATGTAAGGAATAATCATGGCTAGACTAAACAATTCAAATGCACAATATGGAGGCAAAGAAACACAGACTTCATTTAGCTTCAGTGCACAGCGAGCCGTCTAGATTATCTTCTGTAAATGACTGTCAGTTAAAGCTGTCACTAATGTTTGACAAGAATGGGAGAAATAATTACTATTCTTATGGTGTTGTGGCTCTAGCATTCATTTGTATTTGAATCAAGAAAAAGTGTGTTTATGTATAAAATGGGTGTGTTTTTTACCCCTTTTGGTTGAGAAATCTTTTTAATAAACTTGTGTTCATCATTCCTGAAGGAGACAAAAGAGAGAAGTTCATCAGAGTCAGAGGAGATCTGCAGTTTACATGATAAGAAACTCCAGCTCTTCTGTCAGGAAGATGAACAGCCTGTGTGTGTAGAGTGTGTTTATGCTGAAACACACACCAATCACACATTTAAATCTGCCAGTGAAGCTGCTTCAACATTTGAGGCAAGTCATTTCTTTTGTTTTTGTTTTTAAAGCCTATAAATGATAATAAACTAAAATTTACTACAAAACTGAAAAAAAAAACTATTTATGCAGCCTATATTGGCATTTTATTCACCTTAAAATAACATTTGTCAAGAATAATCTATGGCTTGATTCAAAGCACAAAATGGAGGCAAAGAAATGTCAAATACATATTCCTTGTGTAAATCACTATCGTTTTACAGCATTGATATGTTAATCAGTCACTGATATTTGTCACAATATTTGACTAGAATTGGGACAATGATGGCTATATACCTTCATTTATGGTTCTATCATTCTCTTTAATTAAAATCAAACACACAGACCAAAATATTGATTTATAATTGATGTATAAAAATTGTGTTTTTTACCTATTTTGCCTAAGAAATCTTACATTATAAAAACTTGTGTTCATCATTCCTGAAAAAGAGGAAAGAGAGAAGTTTCACCACGGTCTGAGGAGATCTGCAGTTTACACAATCTGAAACTCACACTTTACTGTGAGAACAAACAACTTGTGTGTTTAGAGTGTGTTACCTCTGAAAAACACACCAATCACACAGTCAAACACATTAGTGAAGTTGCTTCATCACATAAGATAGGTCAGACATCTTGTTTCATATTTAAAGAAACATCAACAGTAAAAAAATCATTATGACAAGCTTAATATCACATTTGTAAGAGATCATCATGACTAGCTTAAACAATTAAAACATGCAGAATGTGGAGGCAAAGAAGCTGACAAGGAGACCTCAGAGCACATCTAGCCGCAAACTGTAAAACACCAGAAGTTAATAGAGCTTGATCAGTCCATTTAAGGAAACCTCGCACCACTTAAGTTAAGTTAAATTTAAAAGTTAAAGTAAAGTTAATTAAGTGATTTAGTGTTGATTCAGTAGAATCACTGAATAATCTTATATGAAATCAACCGAAATGAAACATTAAATCTCTCAAAATCTCATCAGAGGATCAATAAACAACTCAAAAACAGCATCAGCAGGTTCTCTTATTACTGATCTGTTTGACTTTATCTCTGTCAGACTTCTACAAAACACACACTGCTGCATTTAGCATATTACCACTGAGACACATCTGCTGATTCTTGATGCTTGTGTGTTTAAAGAGGTTCTGATGTTTATTTTGTTTTCAAACATTGCCTGGTTTGATTCTGAACAACCACAAGATTATTATGGTTATTGATATTATCAGTAAAGTGAAAGCATGACCATAATATTAATATAATGTGAAGTCAGTCTACATCAGGGATCACCAACCTTGTTCCTGAAGGCCTGGAGTCCTGCAGAGTTCAGCTCCAACCCTAGTTAAGGTCTTACTAAGGTAAGTTTGAAACCTCCAGGCAGGAGTGTTGTGGCAAGTTGATGCTAAACTCTGCAGGGACATCAGCCCACAGGACCAAAACTGGTGACCCCTGCACTACTGAAGTCAGTGGTAGTTTAATGTTTCTCTTTAACACATCTCTCTTCTTCCTGCAGTAGGTGTTTTATTCTTGTCTTTTATTTTCAATTCCAGGAGAAACTCAAAACAGAAATAAAGACATTAGAAGAGAATCGTAAACACAAAGAAAACATTAAAGGAGAGTTTGAGGAATCAGCTAAACACATCAAGGTGAGCAAACTGAACATCTCAACATGCATGATTGTAAAGTTTGGGATAAAGTACATCCAGAAGGTTCTTATCATAGAATAAAGACCAACAGGCTTATCGGCACCCCGACACGGACCAGAGCATTGTTGTATATGACTAAAGGGCTTTAATCCGCAAAAACAATTATCCTGAAGGTACTTTATCCCAATTATTACACAGCTACTTGACAAAAATTAAACAACATATTGTTCTGAGCTATACTAGTTTATGCATTTTTTATTTATATCTATTTTATTTATATATATATATATATATATATATATATATATATATATATATATATATATATATATATAGGGCTCGAAATTAACTTTTTTACTTGGTAGCACCGGTGCTCCCAACTTCAAATATTTAGGAACACCAAAAAATTTTTAGGAGCACCAGAAAAAATTTAGGAGCACCCACCAAAAATAAATGAGCACCGTTGCAAATTGTTTTTTAATGGATTTATTGTATTTTAAAACAACCTTAATAGGACTGACAAAAACCAGAAACAACTATCTAACTAATGCTGCGAAGACATTAATATTTGTGTGCAATAATTCCAAAATGAATGTCTAATAATTAGGCCATAGAATATTAAAGAGCCCATATTATACATGAAATAGGGTCATATCTTGGTTGTAAGGGTCTCCAACAACAGTTTAATATGCATGCAAGGTCAAAAAAACACTTTCATGGTCTTATAATCTGCATTTATTTTTACCTAATTATCCCAGCGACTCCCGTATGAATCGTCCAGTGATTCATTTGTTCCCAAACCCCTCCTTAGCGCGAAGCTAATCTGCGCTGATTGGACCAATGACAGCCTGTTGCGATTGGTCGACTGCCTTCAGTCAGAGAGTGAAATGGCCAATAGCTAATCAGCAATATAAAAAGTAACACAGTTCATACACGCTCGATAGTGTAGGCGTGGATTTTAGCTGCCACACACACACAAAAACACACACACACACCTCCGGACGACAACGCTCCCGCTTCCGCCCGCACCCGCCAGGTTTTAGCCTGAGAACCCGCCCCGTTTTCTGCCCGCCGCGCCCGATCCCGCTAGAGCGGGGGACCAAAAATCACCCAGTATACAGTCCAGACAGCCAAGCTGTCTGTATAAACACAGCACCAAGCACACAAAGCTCGCTCTCTCTCTCTCTCTCTCTCTCTCTCTCTCTCTCTCTCTCTCTCTCTCTCTCTCTCATACGCGCGCGTGCGCACTAACACACACACACAAGCACCAAGCAGACACATCTTTCTCATTCGCATAGCAATATCCGTGATATTGCTAGACAGCCCGCTCCCGTCCCAAATTAAACCCGTTACCGACCGCTCCCGCGATATATTCAGAAATTTATTACAGCCGCGGGAATGCAGAACTCTACCACGGAGCTCCGTAAACAAAGCAGCACGCGTCGCGTTTTTAACGTGACTTTGCACGCGATTAGAGAATATAGCCAGTTAACCTGATACTGTACACTCGGTTACAAGTAACAAATCACAACTAAATACATTTGCAAGCTAGAATAAACGAGGCAACAACTTTAACCGCACGTACTTACACTTGAGAAAGGTAGGAAGAAACCCATCCTGACGTCCATCAGTTACTCTTTACTGATCCTTCCTTTAACAAACTCAGATGAAGTATTCTTTGTAGCATGTAGCTTCCAGAAGTTTCCAGTAGTTTCCAACTGCTTGGCTATAATGCTGAGGTTTCATCTTTGGGTAGAGACTCAATATATCCATCTGCAGTGTGACTTCAATCGACCTGCATGTTTGTGTGTGTGTGTGTGTGTGTGTGTGTGTGTGTGTGTGTGTGTTTGTGGGTGTGTGTGTGTGTGTGTGTGTGTGTGTGTGTCTGGGTTTCTGTGTCAGAGGGCGGGGCCTCAGGTTTGAAATCTCCCGGGTTTGCGCGTGCACGTGAATAACTTGGTTTCGTTCGTACGTCAACGGCGAAACACCTAATGAATCGGTATCAAGGCGATTCGTTTGAAGCACTATGAGTCGACTCTTTTATAGATGAATCAACAGTTTTAAACACTGTATTCTTACAGATTTAAGCCTTAGCTGGATACTTCACTTCACTTAGAGCTGTGTTACACACTACATGGAGGGGAATTTTCAAAAACCCATAATACGGGCTCTTTAATGATGATAAAAAATGACCATAATAGTAACAATGAATTCCATTTCTCATTATGATACTGCCTTGAATGTGCATGAATGTAGGTTATCTGCTATAAAAAAATCTGTTACTTAATGAAAAATAATTGTATAGTTTGCATCAAACAAAAATGAAGCATTGCAGTAAGAAATATTTATTTTGTACTGCTGTTTTTATATGCATGTCAATTTAATAAATAATATTTCTGCAACAAAACAAACAAAAGATTATAATAAATCATTAAAGCAGTCATCAAAAAATAAAAATAATATACACCTTAAAAAAAGAATAGACAAAAGAAAGTAAGTAAAGTCTCACTTCTATCACTCTTTAAAAGTTTTGGTTTCAGTTTGTGTCAATTTAAAGGTTCAGTCTGAGCTGATCTTCATTTTTCTGTGTTAGGGGAAAAGCTGGTGATTCAGCTGACCCAATTCATGAGCAGGCAGAGCGGGATTCTTGCGCTAACCATCGGCGCAATACCGTTCGTTGTTATGAGCCGCAGTTTCAGTGTAAACTTAGTAAAGGCGAGCTTCTTTGGCGATGATATGTACAGTATTAGATTTGACTTTTAGCGGACATTTGCGCTGAACACGCAGTGAATGCAACGCATGGAGTTTCGGGCACCTTCGCCAAGAAGCGCGTACTCGATTGATCTCCTTAGTCCTGTTGGTTGGGACACTCTGCTTTATAACTTATTAGTTTATTACAATAATCACACTTAGCTTTGCCATCGTTCTTCACCATATGTAGCCACTCAGCACATCTTGCGGTCCATCTTTAAACAAATGTTTAGATTAAAGGTGCTCTCCAGCGGCGAAGTTCCGGGCAGAGTAGCGAGTGAAAAAATGTGCATGCAGAAATTGGACAAGAGGAATCAAATTTTAAATTATATAACAAGTATCCAATTCTTAGTATCTAATCCTTGCCCAGTTTATTACAAGTTGTGTTTTGTTATGTTTGTGGCTGTGAAGTTTATTGAGAATATACAGTGTAAAGTCAGAATTATTAGCCCCCCTGTATTATGAGCGTCCCTGTTTAATTTTTCCCCAATTTCTGATTAATGGAGGGAAGATTGTTTCAGCACATTTATAAGCATAATAGTTTTAAAAACTTATTTCTAATAACAGATTGATTTTGTCTTTGTCATGATGACAGTAAATAATATTTTACCTGATATTTTTCAAGACACTTCTATACAGCTTAAAGTGATATTTAGGGGCTTAACTAGGTTAATAAGGTGATTTAGGCAGGTTAGGGTAATTAGGGAAATTATTGTATAAAGATGGTTTGTTCTGTAGAATATCGAAAAAATATATAGCTTAAAGGGGCTAATAATTTTGTCCCAAAATTGGTTTTTAAAAAAATAATTTCTACTTTTATTCTAGCCGAAATAAAACAAATAAGACTTTCTCACGAAGAAAAAATATTATCAGACAAACTGAAAATTTCCTTGCTCTGTTAAACATCATTTGGGAAATATTTAAAAAAAAGAAAATAAAAATCAAAAGGGGGCTAATAATTCTGTCTTCAACTGTATATATTGAGATACTGAGCCATTACAAGTTAAAAAAAAATAAAAATAAATTTAAAAATTATTTTAAAGAAGAACAGACGTTTTGAGTAAAAAAAAACAAACAAAACTGAAACTAAAATATAAAAAATAAACTTGTAGGACTTAATTTATGTCCTGCGGCAACATTATTTTTATTATACTTTAAAGGGCACCTATGGTAAAAAATCAACTGTTCAAACTGTTCAAGCTGTTTGGACAGATCTGTGTGTTGGTATAGTGTATAAACCGTCATACTGGGGTGATATGAACACACCCAGTCCTTTTTTTTACAATTTAACTACAAAAAAAAGGGGCGGCCAATTGGAGCTGTTTTCAAATCGATTGCACCATTACGTAGGTGTGCGATCCCCCCGCCCACTGAATTGATTGACAGCTGCGCGCATTAACATGTTCCGGTAGTCGCGTGTATATGTCAACAAGACCAGACAGACATACGCAAAGCAACCGGGAATAAAAGCTCTGTTCTGTTCGCTAGGATCAGCAATCATCATCAAATGTGATTAAGAGTAAGTTTCACATGTTTAAAGTGTTTTAAAACAGAGTATGTGTGTAATTAATTACAGCGTTTTACTTCAGCTTTACTTCATCAGCACAGCCGCGTGTCAGAACAATTATAAAAGAAGACGCTTCAATCCCGGTTTGTGGAAGTTAAATCAGGTTTATTTTGTACATTAGCATAACAGATATCCACACAGTACTTGAGGTTAGCCTTAACTAGGCTAAGCGCGCTCTGTCTGCCTGCCTGCCGGTGTGTGTGTGTATCATCTGTGGTGTGTGTGGGTTTGTGTGTGTGTGCGCGCGCACGCGCGCGCGTTAACTTTGTAACGATATTGTGTGTGACTCATCAATGCAACTTCACAATACTGATTAGTAAAGGTTAGTTCTTACTGTAGTATCTCACAAACGCTACGTGAGACCTTCTTCCTTTAAGTCTGTCTGTTGTCTCACGCAGCTGAGGGAGGAGGAGGCATGTAGAAATAGTGGGCGAGAAAGAAAAAGCTTAAAGGCGCAGTACGACAAAACCACCCCCTGCTGGAAATCAGTATAAAACAGCATCTTGTAAAAGGTATAATGAACAATCTGATGGGTATTTTGATCTGAAACTTTATATACACATTCTAGAGACGCAAAAGACTTATATTAAATCTGAAAAAAGGGGTAACCTAGGTGCCCTTTAAGTGATCTGCTTGAGGTAGGTCATGTTTATCAATGGTACGTTTTAGCCTAAGTTTACGTCAATAACATTATGTGCATTGTTAACAAATTTGAAATGATAATTAAAGGAATTATGATGCTTTGACTTATTGTTTAATCTCATTTACAAGCACAGTAGCATATTTAAAGCTGCTGTATAGGATATTTCTGTCCGTTCGCATCCCATCCCTTTGTGCCCCCTGGCGGCTCATTATTGAACTGCGGTCATACACTAAAAATAGAGCGGCATCAATTTCAAACAGCGGCTGTATATGCCCTGGCGGTAATAGTCACTTTGAACTCTCACCTACTGTATGTATTATTCTGTCACAATATGATGGAAAACAGTTAAAAACTGCAGCATGTCAGACAAGCAGATACATATGAATGTGGATGTAAGTATATGGATTTGAGCGTATTCACTGACAGTCAATGAGGTTCAAAGTTCCAGGATGATCCCGAGTTATTTAGAGGTTGTTATCTCAGAATATATTGCACAGTCACACAAAAACAAATAAATATGAAGAGACAAAACACAACAGTTAAGTGATTTAGTTCTCAAAAACCTGAATGTAATGAGAAGGGGCAGAACAACAGGAAATAAAGTTCACAACAAGGCCTCCACAGCAAAATGACCTCATTAAAATTTCCTCATACTCAGCAAAGGCAAACACACACCCACACCCTGCCTCAGGCACTTGGATTCTGCAACAAAATACACTAAGTTATATGCTGCTTCTAAGATGTCACTTCATCCATTAATTTTCTTTTCGGCTTAGTCGCTTTATTAATCAGGGGTCGCCACAGCGGAATGAACCGCCAACTTATCCAGCATATGTTTTACACAGCGGATGCCCTTCCAGCTGCAACCAATCTATGGGAAAAACCCATACACTCACATTCACACACATACACTATGGACAATTTAACTTACCCAATCCCCTATAGCTCATGTCCTTAGACTTGTGGGGGAAACCTCTCTGGTGCATCAGTGACCAAGACAGCAAGTCTTTGTGATTATCAAGAACCACGATATCCAGAGCAATCTCAGCAAACCACCAAAAAGAAGAACCACATCCAAAAGGAGTAACTAAAGGAACCTCTCTGAAAGGGATGTCCGGGTGCTAACCCAGTTTGTATCCAGAAATATAAAACCACAGCTCACCAACTCACTGCAGAATTAATAATTGCAGCTCAACCCTCTTGTTTCCACCAAAGCTGTTCATCAGGAGCTTCATAGGGTCAATATACATGACCGGGCTGCTATCGCCAAAGCTGTGGTCACTCATGCAAAAATCTTGGGCAGTGGACAACAAAAAACATGCATTGTTCTCTGATGAGTCCACCTTCACTGTCTTTCCCACATCTGGGAGACTTATGGTGTGCGTATAACCCAGACTGTTGCATGCCCAGAGTGAAGCATGGAGGTGGATCAGTGATGGTTTAGGCTGCAATATCATGGCATTCCCTGGACTCAATACTAGTGCTATATGCGCACGTCAATGCCAAGAACTACCGAACCATTATGGAGGACCATGTGCACCCAATGGTTCAAACACTGAAGGCGGTGCAGTGTATCAGGATGAATATGCACCAATACACACAGCTAGACTGGTGCCAGAGAGGTTTGATGAACATGAAAGTGAAGCTGAACATCTCCCATGGCCTGCACAGTCACCAGGAAACATAGTCAAAAACCTTCTATTGGAGGAGAATCAAGAAAACCTTTTTTAAATGTTTGATGTATATTTTTTGTCTTTATGTGAGCTGATGTAATGATGTTTGTTGATTTAGCATCAATGTTGTTTCATTTAAAGTTTAAGGTCGACTACACACAGAAACAGATTGAACATCAGTTTGAGATGCTTCACCAGAAACTCGAAGAGGAAAAACAAGCAGCAATCGCTGCACTGAGGGAGGAAGAGGAGGAGATAATGAAGAAGACAGTGGAGGAGATCGAGAGTCAGATCTCAACACTTACAGATGCAATCAAAGACACAGAGGAGATGCTGAACGCCAGTGATGACTGCTTACTGAAGGTCTGATTCTAGATGAGTGATTGATTGATTGATTGATTGATTGATTGAGTTATTGATTGATTGATTGAGCTCTTGATGATCAGTTGTCTTTTTCTTCTGCAGGACGCTGATGTCTTTATAAGAAGGTGAGTGACCTGCTATTGTCTCTGCGCTCTGTGCTTCTGAAGCTAAAGTCACTGCAGTTCTGACTCCTGAATGTTCTTCCAGAGTCCAGATCTCTCAGCCGTATCCAGAACTGCCATCTGCAGCTTCAGTAAATGTGTCACGGTACTTGGGGAACCTGATGTCCAACATCAAGAAAAAGATGGAGGAGACGATTAATAACATTTTCCAGTACAGTAAGTCTACAGAACTTCTCTGATCTTGACTATACTGTCTTCATGATGCTAAACTGCTGGATTATTTTAGTCATCAATGAGTGAAAAACATACTTATTCTGGTATATAATGAATGACATCAATTAAACATAAACTTACCTTTCATCATCTACCAATCCAGCATCAGGACATAATAACAAACTCACATCTGTTCAACAGATTGTAGGGATAGTTTACAGTTTAACCCAAAGAATGACCAGTCTGGTAGATGAAGAAGAGCCGGAGTCAGAGATTTTTAAAAAATAAATTAAGTTTACTGAAGATAGTTTGCAGTTTCATTCGCAGAAGCCAGCTTCAACACTCTCAATGAGTTCCTAGGCCGCTCTGCTTATAGTTTCAACAATCGAACAATTATACTCTTTACACAAGTCCAGAAAGGGTGGGATCCAGGTAAACAGTTCTCATTGGTTACAACAGAAATAGACAATTCTAAATACATGCGTCAAAGAAACATAGTATCTACTTCCAGATATGGATGGCCTTAATGCGTGCGTCAAAGAAAGCATTGTATCTGTCTCCAGATATGGATGGCGACCTGATGCCTAGAGGTGAGGTTGCCCTAAGTTATTAGGAGCTGATCTCCGACCTGTAAAAAGCTAAACCAGGAACACAATAGACACAAAAGACCATCTGTGTTAAAGACTCAAGGATGTTTCTTGTATGTTCAGCTGTGTTATCAGGCTGGTTCAAGACTGTTTCCATCAACAGTCTGCTGCAATATATTTACTACACACAGTCTATCTCCACACAAAAAGGAGTTACATTAAAATTTATTATACTCAAAAACAGATCAATCAAACAGCTATAATATTATAGGCAATATCAGGACAACTAGAACAGGTGTCTTCTTCTCCTCTGTATGGGGAGAGAGAGAGAGAGATCTCCATGACCTATGACCTGGTTTGTGTGTCTCCAGAAAACAAAGTTAAAATAGACAGGCAAAAAGAGAAACAAGGACACAGAACATTCTTACAGTAAGCAGTTTTAACTTATTCATTAGTTAAAATCAATTCACAGTTAAATACTGAGAAACAGGATGATGAAAAGGATAAACGTTGGTCCATGATGAGACAGATTGGAAAGCAGAAATCCGAATCCTTCAAGATGTACTGAATGTCACGTTCTGAAATGCTTATAATAATCATATTGTTATTAGTAATTATTAGTTGGGCAAGTTACTGCAACATTATTATTGTTATTAACGTGTAAGCACATTTATTAAGTAAAGCAGGAGATTATTTTACTGCAAAATTACACACTTATTACTATTACTATTATCCTAAATGATGTTAGTCATCACACATCTCAACCAACAAGAGCATTTGAGGTCGGCCAAGACTGCCACAGTGCTCACATGAACTAAAAGCAAAATTAAAGAAATGGAAGTTGGGGTTGCCCTTTTTTCCAAGTGGTGCTCGCTGCAGAGCCATTTGAGGAGAGGTGAGCTCCAGAGAGGGGGAGGTTAAGCTTGAGCTCCACCTTTTTTGCACTTCTTCTACGAGTGATGTCACTGGGGGTAGGGTTAGGGGTGGGGTTGGTGTACGCATTGAAACAGCTTACAGGAGGAGGAGCGACAGCTCATGCTCCCCCTCTCTGGAGCTTACCTCTCCTCAAATGGCTCTGCAGCGAGCACCCTCTCCTTTTTTCTGTTACTGTCGCATCCATACACTTGAAACAACCATGTAATGAGAAATAATTGCAGGGTGGTGCTTAATTTTGTCCTTCGGGAAGTAAGTGTATTGTTGAAAGACTACTAACAAAATGAAGGAAGATTGATTAATGAAGTCAGCAGAAACGAGAAACCCACTGATAGTCCCGCCCTAAACCCTAAAATAATGATAGCTCCACCCTAAAACATAAATTAATGATAGCTCCGCCCTTAAGCATAAATTAATGATAGCTCCGCCCTAAAGGAATTCCATGTGACCAGAAGTAAACACACTCTCTTCCACATGGCAGAGTTGACAAAACCAAAGGTTTTGGGAAATGATTGAATGATGGGAGTTGCAAACAGAGTGGAGGCAGATTTGAATGGCAGTTTGCATTTACAATCTTGCATAAATTAAGATGACACAAACATGTAAAAAAGAAGTACATAAAACAAATTATGACCGGCTTTACATATGAAATTTAGAAGAGTACATGAGTTTGAGTGCATGCTAACTTAAGGAGTTTTAGAGAAATGCATGTAAAAACTTTCATAAACATCTTGGAATTTGTGAGGTATTCTTTCATTATAAGGTTTTCTACAACTGAACCTCAGATTAAAGCAGTTGTTGATTGTGTCTCCTCAGTTCCTGTGTTTTTGGATCCAAAAACAGCTCATCCGGATCTTGTAGTGTCTGATGATCTGACCATTGTGAAGAGAGAGAAGATTCCTGAAACTCCAGAGAAACCCTACCATCCGTATGTTCTGGGTTCAGAGGGTTATAACTCAGGAAAGCACAGCTGGGATGTGGAGGTGAAAGACAGTAAATTCTGGACTATTGGAGTAATGACAGAATCAAGCCACAAGAAGGGAGCTAATTTATTAACGTCTGACAACTGGAGTGTTCACTATGATAACTTTAGTATGTCAAAATGGCCTGGATTTTCTGTTGATCAAAATCCTGAGCGTGTGAGAGTTGAACTGGATTATGATAGTGGAACAGTGTGTTTCTCTGATTCTGTAAATAACACACTTCTACACACATTCAAAACCACCTTCACTGAGACTGTCCTTCCTTTCTTTCATACTCTCGACTCTCTGAAGATCTTGAGATTCAGTGATAAGTAAATGTAGGTCTGGATCTTTAAAGGTTCAGGACACACTGGAGAACTTTTTTTATATTAACAGATTTGTGTGTGTTGAGCATCAGTTAAGACATTGTTAGCACCTGTCAGCTTTAATTGTGGGGAAAACTGGATAATGTTGAGCTTTTGTCAGCTCATTTCAGCTTCCGGTTTTAAAATGATTTTTGGGGCGGGATCAAAATCGGCGACGGAGCACAGTACTGCAAGTGCAATGATGACGCGTCGGTTTCTCATTATTATTCATAGCGGAGTTTTCTTATCCTATGAGAAGAGCCGGCTGCTTAATTATTCATGAGAGCACGTGCTTTCTGAAGGCAGACCTGCCAGTTTCAAGCAAGCTGTGAGACACAGACCAACGGCACGCAGTAGCCGTTCATGAAGGCTCGTATGTGTTTGTTTCCATGATCCACGGGGTTTGTTGAATGTTTTTTCTCCGCGATCCTGTCAGGGCCGATCATACAGCAAAGCTGTGTGTGTGCTGCAAGCATTTTTGTCGGGAGAGCAGTGCGAGAATTGAAGAATGGCGGACGTTGACTTTTATCAGGAGTTCGTTCACATTTAGACACATCGCCGTGCTGCTGTGTTTGCCTAAATCCACCAGATTACCAGCAGGGCTAATGGTTAAAATAGACAGGGCAAGAGACCTGCTGCACTGAGTCTGCATTCAACATCTAGTGTTTACATGAACACACTTATCTTTATAATGATATAAATTGTGGTTATCTGTATATGAAATTATGAATAACTAATGTAGCAGGGCATTAAATTACTGTTTATTTCTTTGCATTTTAACTTTATGAACTATAAACTCATGCGTCTCCTCACGGTTTGTGTCTCATTTTGTGAGCTAACTGTCAACAACAGTTATTCTCTCCCCTTCTCCCCTGCTGGCCACGCCCACTCCTGCCCGATGCTCGCGGAGCTCCACGCCCATTAATCATGCATCCTTTGAAAAAATTCTGAAGTAGACTTTAACCGAAAGAGGGGGGTGTCATGACCCTTTAAGTTTTCATGTTTCCATTATTTAATCCATTATTGATTAGTATTTAACAACTGTTGTTTTTATGAATACATTTGATTTGATTTAATAAATGTTGTGTCTGCAGCTTCTGATGAAAATAATTCCCACAGTCACAGCTGAGCCACTGCGTGTATATGTGCAATTTTATTATAATTTCTAAAAACTATTTAATACAGTGGTCAAGAGATTCAAAAAAACATATGCAATTACAAGGAAATTAAGAATAGATGTTCGTTTGTTTGACAGCATACGTGTTGCAAAAACAAATTAAGAAAACGATGCAAATTCTCACAACGAAAATGTTTCAAGGGGACCCACAAACATGACAGACCCGGACGGGATTTGTTTATTGCACCATGGCTATTGTTTAGGTAAGCTGTAAAAGATAAATCTGCTGAAAAAAACCTGCTTAAACCAGCCTAAGCTGGTTGGCTGGTTTTAGCTGGTTGACCAGGCTGGTTTTAGAGGGGTTTTGGCCACTTTCAAGCTGGTTTCCAGCCATTTCCAGCCTAATCTTAGCTAATCAGGCTGGAATATGACCAGCTAAAACCAGCTACAACCAACTTGAACAGCCTGGTTTAAGCTGGACATAGCTGGTTTTGGCTGGGCTTCCAGCCTGGCTAGGCTGGTCAAGCTGGTTTTAGCTAGTCCTCTCCCAGCTAAGACCAGGCTGAAAATGATTGGAAACCAGCCTGGAAATGGCAAAAACCCCTCTAAAACCAGCCTGGTTCACCAGCTAAAACCAGCAAACCAGCCTAGGCTGGTTTAAGCTGTTTTATTCAGTAGGGAAGTTTTTTTGTTGTTGTTGTTTTTGTTTATTTTAACATCCTGATTATACCATTCCCTTGTCTTTTGTATATCATTTGCCTAAATATCCATAAGCTAAATAGCCAGGTTCGGCATGTTTTTGGGTCCCTTTGAAACATTTTTGTTGTATTACCATCCTCTCTGCATAAGTTAAGAGAAATTGCAGTGCGTTTTCATAATTTGTTTGTGTTGTGCAGATTTGCAACACATTTGGTGTCAAACGGATGAAGTTCTTTTCTTAATTTGCTGGTGTTTTTTATTGTTTGTGTTTTCTTAAATTGCAGCACATTAACCTCTCTTGGCCACCGTATTATTTGTGTTTTTAAACTCTTCCAGCAAGTGATTTATAATGAGTATTCATAGTGTTTTTGCTATTATGTGTTGTATCTTTACTTATTAAAGTAGTTACCCATGTCTATGATAGAATGAGTAAGTTTGTTTACTCTTTGATTTTGCATTTACTCTTGTGTTTTAGGAATTTTCCATAAAGAGTAAATTCACCATATATACAAACATTCAAATCAACAGAATCATCATAAAAACAAAACATCTTTGGGATGCAGTTCACCTCAAATCAATGTCTTTACAACAAGCAATCACCAGTTTCACAGGATAAATGCAATGAACAATTTTAAATAATGCTCTAATTTTATTAGTTAATCATAAACATCTGAGGATCTTAAAAATGTCTTTCCAGTTGACATTTTGAAATGTTGCTCTCCAAAAACCAATGGCTATAAGAAATGCAAGAAATTTGAAGAATATTTCTAAAATATATGTTCATGCCTTCCTGTTTAAGGCTTCAATTAAAATGTTAAATGGTTAAATGTGTTAAAATGTGTATGTAAGTTACTTTCCTAATAAATTCTTAAAAGCGTGTACTGCTTCCTAATTTGCATATAATATTTACACATCCTAAAAGCATGTATTTTTGTGAAGACAAAATAGATACTTTAAAGTGTGTAACAGAGTGTTAGCTTTGGTACATGACACATCATTCACATCACTTTCATATTAAATGACCTACCTTACTGGAGAAGCAGCAGCAGATTCATCTTTCATGCAGAGAAATCTCTGCAGGTGTTTGGATAATTCAGAAGTTAATGTCCAAACACGTCTTTGTGGAAGTTCACACTGTTGTTGCAGATGAAATATAACACAGAAAACATGATTAAAGATTTTCCAGTTGGCTAGAAAATAATTAACAGTCATTAAAAGAACTTTACCGATGTATCTCTGCTTGACGGTTGGTCTTTTTGCGTCCATCATGTCTGTAGTTTGTTTACACTTTACCTCAGAGTTTGTAGTTCTAATGTTCAACGCTCGTGGTTAATATTAGTGGGTAGAGTACGGACGGTTCTACACTCCATGAAACGATACTCTTTTCAACACACTACGGTTTGGCAATAGTTATATTTTAGAACACTATTTAGGACGGAAAGTGTGGGAATTGGGACGCAGCAACAATATTATACCACTACTAGATATGTTCTGTGTCGTTGATGATCTTGCACACAGAATGCATCTTTGCTGACATCTAGTGGCGAAATTGAGTTATTGACTAAATAAATAACTGCTGCAAGGTGACAAAATGATTTTTAAAAGATGAACAACATTAAATATAGCTACAAACAACAGTTCCCTACTGGAAAAAAACAGCTTAAACCAGCCTAGGCTGGTTCTAGCTGGTCAACCAGGGTGGTTTTAGAGGGGTTTTGGCCGTCTTAGCTGGTCAGGCTGGGAGATGACCAGCTAAAACCAGCTTGACCAGCCTAGCCAGGCTGGGAGCCCAGCCAAAACCAGCTATATCCAGCTTAAACCAGGCTGGTCAAGCTGGTTTTAGCTGGATTTAGCTGGTCAGTTTCCAGCCTGACCAGCTAAGACCAGGCTGGAAATGGCTGAAAACCAGCCTGGAAATGGCCAAAACCCCTCTAAAACCAGCCTGGTCGACAAGCTAAAACCAGCCAACCAGCCTAGGCTGGTTTAAGCTGGATTTTTCTGCAGGGAATTATCAGGGTTTAAGCTAATTAATTTATTAGGTGTTTTGTAAAACTGTTGTATTAACCCCTTGGTAAGTAAACTACTTCAGAGTGTTTAAAAAATACCAATAAATGATCATTTCAGGCCAGTCACAAACAGAAAAACAGTTGTTTTTTTCAGTAGTTATTAGTTAATGTTGGAAGTTTTGTTACACCTTTGTTTTATAATTTATTAAATTCATTATTTGCTTAATATTTCTACAAACAATATCTAATAATGACAACATAAAAGACTTTTATTTACTTTGAGGTTTTCTGAAGATTTGTTTAATGTAATAAAAACCTAAAAAGGCAATAGGTATGTAGGCTATGTGCAGCTTTCTCCATGACACTCACCTGCGGTCTGTGGACAAACACCTAGTATTGATCTAAGGAGTCATTTTAATTTACATTCCTTTAAGCTGATTTAAAAAAAAAAAAGCTTGTAAAACTAAAAAAAAAAAAAAAAAAACTCAACTAATCAGGTTTCAACTTAATATTTAAAGTTATGATACACAAAAAATGTTGTCATGAATTATTGATCATATAATATTTAGTTTTTTTTTTTTTTACGGATTTGCTGTATGGCAAGTTGGTTAGCTTTTAATGTTTTAGAGTTTTACATCACAACTACATTCTTATTAGTTAAGACTCATTAGTTGAATACTGTAAATCAATCCAATGACATGAATACTACTATAGTAATTTATAGTAAATAATAGTTTGATTTACAGTACACTAATTTACATTAAATAATAGTTCAGTGTGAACTGAACTTTAAATTTCACTGCTGAAACTTCAAACACTGAAGAGCAAATCCAGCGATGCGCAGCTCTACAAGTCCCAAACCAAGCAAGCCAGTGGCGACAGCGGCGAGGAACAAACTTCACCAATTGACAAAGGTGAAAGAAAAAACCTTGAGAGAAAGCAGGCTCAGTTGAGCACGACAGTTTTTCAATTGGCCAAACTTCCAGAATCACCAAACCGGATGCGAGTGCTTTACTGTAGTGTGGTTGTAAAACACTACCGTATTAACTACAAATTTAAATTAGTATTTTTTTCATGCAAGAAAAATTTAATTTTAATAAAAGAAAATTGCAGAATGCTTTAATCGTGGTTATTAATGTTAAAAATAAATAAAGAATTAATGTAATTGATAGTATTAGGGATTTGTAGTTTGTTACTTTTAATGCAATAGAAGTAATTCTGGGTTTAATAAAGCTATTTGGCCTACCATCAGGATTTCTACAGGTTTCATCAAGTCAAATTTAAGACTTTAAGACCATTTTAAGACCATAATGAATGAAATTTCAGACTTACAGAAGGCTAAACCCCTTAAGATTTTTTTTAATGGCCAAGTTAAAACCTTAAAAAAAACATTAAAAACAAATGTTATTGTAAGGAAGATAATTATACCATAATAATAATAATAATAATAATAAGTAAACAGAGTTAATAAATAAACGTTTCTTAAAACTTGAAATATATTGTTAGTGATTGGATGGGTGTTGGCTCCATTGGGCATAGCTTTACATGGAAAACGAAGACCCGTTTAAAATGAATTAGGACCTACAACACAATATTTAAGTGCTTTTTTTAAAGACTTTAAGGCCTACATTTTCTTTTATTTAAGACGTTGTAAGACTTTTTAAAACCTAGCAGGTACCCTGACCATATATAAATGTTAATAAACCAGGGTATGTCAGATGAAGTTTCATCATCTCTGAATATGTAAATGTCAAATTCAGCAATCAATGGAAAATGGAGTAAATGAGTCGTGTTGTTTTGATGTTTACCTAGTAAAATGTTTCACATCTCAAAAGTAATTTAATTTCTGAATTTCAATTCTCCGATTATGTTTACAGATTAGATAGATTACAGGTTTCTCACTGATGTTAATACAGTAAATCTATTGTTAAACTGCACATGTACACTGGACAAACGCAACATATGACCACACCAAACGCTGGTTTAATGTACTTCATAAAAGTTAACCAATAAAAAAACAAAACAATTTCTGACTTTATTTTGAAAGCATTCTCATGTTACAGCATTTTCACACACAAGTCAATAAACCTTTCCAGTACTGCAGTTTTCCCATGCTTCTGGAGTCTCCTCAGCTCTTCTGGATGGAGTTTCAGTTTCTCCAGATGAGTTTCTCTCCTGACAAACCACAGGAAACTTCAGAAACAAATGACTTGAACCCATTTTACACTGGTGAATATGTTGAATAAATATGTACAGTACTAATATGAATTTTTAAGGGGGCCAATAATTTTGCACACTGTTTATCAAAGATTTCATGAGACTCATCCCTATTTTCAATCATTTTATTTCAATGCAAGGTTGGTTTGTTTTTGAATGACGAAGATAAATCAATTACGCACATTTCTTCCAAGGGCGCCAATAATTTTGACCACAAATGCGCATGTTTATTTTAAAAAAGTGATCTCAATTTTAAAAGTAAAAATACTGCAGTAAAAACACGGCTCATTTTAAAATGTTTATAAACTCACTGATGAGAAGTTGTTGATCAGACACAATATGGCTTCAGTTGAGAAACGTGAACGACTGATACACAATGTGTCGACTTTTCACATACAAACTGACCCAGACTATATGAAAACAGCAAATATTGTGAATGACAGTCAAACAAAACCATGCTGAAAACACACCAACATCAAAACCCAAACACAGTCAAATTCATATCAATCTTTATTTGTACTTAGAAATTTTGCGCAACAATTCTTCTCTTTTCTTTTGTGTGTTTGTTTTTTCGCGGTCGATCTGAATCTCTCATGCCATTATTCCTGCAGGAGCGGCTGAAACGGACCTCTTACATAAAGTGCTTCTGTCAACGATCGCGTCGCTCTGCTTTTTCTTCTTTCGTTTTTTCTTCTTCTTCTTGTTTTTTTTTTGCAATAGAAAAATGAAAAGACGGTGGAGGACAAAAAATTCCCATGGCTCACGAGAAGAGTGAAGGAAAGGGCAGATCCGTTAAAAAAAGAGGAGGAAAGGGACAGAAAGAGCAGAGATAGTTCAGTGAAGGCTTCTTCAGCCCAGGATCAGGCTGGATTTTCCTCCTGGAGGATTCCTGCGGCCGGACGCGTTTCCAGCAGACGGCTGAGCGGAGGCCGAGGAGGAGTCCTCTTTCTGCTCCACACACTCCTCTGAGAAAACACACACACACAGCACAGTGTTTAGGAGATTCACGCACAACAGCACAGCAGATAAAATACACAGATTCACACACACACACACACACACACAGGTTTAGTTCACTATATCAGTGAGAAAATTTCATAGACTTCCATTAGGTTAATGATAGCATCCATGCCCTACCCCTAACCTGAACCCTAAAACAACCCTCACAGAAACAAGTGTACATCAAAACATACTAATAAAAACATCAGGGCCTGTTTCAGTAAGGAGGTTTAAACAACACGGAGTTTAAACTTGAACTCTGAGTTGATTTACCGAGAGATTAAAAACTCTGAGTTTTCGGTTTCAGAACAGCTGATCTGAGTTGGGTCAATCAACTTTGAGTAGACCAACTCAGAGTTAAGCGCGCACACCGTGACTTTAAAAAGGCATTATCAATGGAGCGCAGACATTACGAGTGACTATGACAATATCTTATAAAAGAGATCAGCATTTCTTTCTCCAGCTGAACTTGATGTTCTCATGCAAAGTTATAGCAAATATGAGTGTGTATATTTAAAAAGAAGCAACCATCAGTGAAGAAGAGACAGATAGCGTGGAAAACAGCTGCTCAAGATAATGCCTAATTTCACTTTAAGTATTTAAATATTTAAGTATAATAAAATAAGTAATGTCATTTGTGACGTTTATATATTTTTTCTAAACTTTATACATTTATTAGTTTTAAATGATTTAACAGTGCACTTGTGTGTCTGCCTTTTTTATTGATCAAGTGATAGAGGTTAATACAACATTTAGAAGATAAGCAGTACTAAAAATAATTTTTAGAAAGAATAATAATCCCATTAATCTAGTTAAAGTGCTTGTCGAAGATGAATTTAATTTAATTATTTATTAAAAAAAGATAAGCCATTCTAGTACAGTTCTTCTGTGTGTGACTAAAATGTAGGCAATAGCTGTGTTTCCATCCAAATATATTACATAAATGTATGTGCAAAACTGGAATATTGCATAAAAGATGCGAATAAAACTCCATCCAACGAGTCTAAGAGAAAAAAAATCGTCACTTTCTGATTAAACTGGCACCAAATA
The DNA here is from genome assembly GCF_052040795.2 of Danio rerio. Classification (NCBI taxonomy): domain Eukaryota; kingdom Metazoa; phylum Chordata; class Actinopteri; order Cypriniformes; family Danionidae; genus Danio; species Danio rerio. The sequence goes on from NC_141023.1 coordinate 5,460,645, forward strand.
TCAACAGTAAAAACAGAATTTACTGTGGTAGAAGAAGCTGCGTCAATTAATTCTTTATTTAGCCTAATTAATGTACTTGCGCCTCGATGTCAAAAGACAATGCTGAAACACAATGAACACGTGGGGGCGTCTGCTATGAGACGCGGAGACTCTTCACACGCACCAGACGTTCGGAGGTAATTAATAATATACACTAATACTGAAACAGTAAAGGCATTTTAGAATGACTAAAACAACATTTAAGACATGTTACAGTGTGCTCAGCCTGCTGGTTTGTCCATTTACACACATTTTCATTATCATATGATCATGATCTTTTTTTTAATGTACATACTGTAATTTGTTCAGTAAAAGTGTTTCCATCGTAGTTTATGCGCACATTTTCTATCGAATAAAAGTTTATCCTACTCAGTTATGCGCGTTTTTTATGCATATTTTAAAAAGTTATGTGCATCATGACGTTTCCATCAATTGTTTTTATGCACGTATACAAAATGAGCATTAAAATAGGTGGGTGGAAACATAAGGCTAAGGCGAGAAATACCGCTTCATCTTTAAAAAAGGGGAGGAGACAGACAGAAACTCTGAGTTTAGAGAATAAAACCTGCTTCTGACCAGGTTAGATTCACAGAGTAAGTTACCACAGTAACTGACTCTGAGTTAAAGTTACCTTTCTTTCAGAAACAGGTTTGACTTACCCTGCTTTCTCGAGTTTAACAAACCTGCCATTTTGAAACGGAAAACCCAGAGTTTCTCTCATTTCAGGGTTAAAATACTCTGAGTTTTCAGTTAACCTCCTTTCTGAAACAGGCCCCTGGTTTGCTTATCCAGGGTATATACAAGGGATGTCAAACTCAATTCCTGGAGTGCCGCAGCCCTGCACAGTTTAGTTCCATCCCTGCTCCAACACACTTACCTGCAGGTTTCAAACAAGCCTGAAGGACTCTATTAGTTTCATCAGGTGTGTTTAGTGTTGGAACTAAAGCCGCAGAGTGCAGGGCTGCGGCTCTCCAGGAATTGAGTTTGACATCCCTGGTATATACTGAATTTCTTAAGTTGAATTTATTACCTTTTTTAACACCTTCAAAACATTTTTTTTATACCAGCACGACTTAGAGCTGCAACTGTAGTGGAGTAAATGAAATATCTTTCCAATTGGAATAACATATTGCAATTAAGATGTACATTTAAGTAGAGCAGAGGGATTAATCAAGATGTCACAGTAACAACAGAAGTGGGTTTTATATGTATAAAAATGTCAATTTTCTGTATAAATAAATGTAACTTGTTCTTGGCATAAAAAATAAAGGGAAAAAAAAAAGTAACAATAGCCGCTATGCTAAGAACAGTTCGGTACAGTTACGGTTGTTTCTCCACTGAGCCTGGAACTGCGCGGCATGATTACAAACCGTTCTAGACATGGTTAGACGTGCTAAACTGCCGATAGATTCTACTGTGTTGACGTCTCGGCTCTGTTGCCAAGCTACCACCAGTGTTGCTAGATATAGTGGACTTTTTACAGCCCAAAGGCTGTCCAAAACCCACCCGAATGCACAAAATATAAAATATTAACCTAATATTTTGCCCGTTTTAATTTTTTTATTTTATTTAAATCGAAATTTATTTATAATTGTTATATTATTGTCATAATTGTTATCCACACAGCAACCAACACCAGCAGTCGCAGAACCACAACATGACCAGATCACATCGAAACACTAGAATAAAGGCCTGCGCTTAACACAAATTGAAAATTTATCTGAAAAAAAAATGGGTCTCGAAAATGTAATGACTTTTTAATCCTTTTTAATGCCCTTAATTACAGTTAATTTACAACCCCGCGGACGCCCTGTTATAAGCTATTTTAATTATTGAGCAGTGAAGTGTCCAATAGTGGGTCATTTTTATATCTCACTATAAAAGGGAGGACAATAGAGTCCTCAAGAGTATAGTTAAACCAGTATACACACCAAGGTTTGTTTCATTTCCATTGTTTTTTCTATAAGATTAATGATAGTGACTCTGGCCTAACCCCAGCCCTAACCTGAACCCCTCACAGTAACAGTTGCACATCATTACATACTAATAAAAAACATCTTCTGGTTTATTCATATGCACTTTTAAGGTGCAGCAAATGAGGGTTACTTTAAGGCGCAGTGAAATGTCCACTAGTGTGATGTTTGATATTTCACTATACAAGAGAGGACAATTGAGCCCTCACAAGTATAGCTAAATCTGTATATATTTACACACACAGGTTTGTTTCACTATCTTAGGACTTAACAGACCTTCATTGTTTTTTCTCTCTATTAGGTTAATGATAGCGATGGCCTGACCCTAGTCCTAACCTGAACCTTTACAGAAACAGTTGCAAATCATTAGATATGAATACATTGATTTATAAGCACTTTTATTGAGTGAGGAGCAGTGAAAGTGTCCACTGGTGGGTTGTTTAGATAACTCACTATATAAGTGACAATTGTGCCCACAATAGTATAGCTAAACCTGTACACACACAAGTTTGCTTCACTATCTAAGTGAGGACATCATATTCACGTCATTAGATACTAATAAAGAAAAAAAAATTCTGTCCAAATTATAAAGCACTATAAATCAGTGAGAAATGGTGAATCGTCCTCGAGGGTTGTCTCAGGCCTCACTAGAAGGAAATTTAAGTCCTAACAAGTATAGCTACACCAGTACACTCACAGGTTTGTTTTACTTCTTCTGAGGGTGCTTTCACACCTACACTTTTGTTTCGGAACGTATCTCGTTTGCCCAGTTAGCGCGGTTCGTTTGCCATATGTGAACAGGGCAATCGCGCTCTGTTCCGCGCCAAAGTAATCGCTCCGAGATCGCTTGAGTGAGGTGGTCTTGGCTCGATTGAAACGAACCCTGGAGCGGTTCGATTGCAGTGAGAAAGCGATCCGATCCGAGCGCGGTTATATCACAGTGTTTTATGGATATGTAATAGGCTTACGGCTATATGAAGAGAGAATTATGAGTAGGGCAGGAAGTTTCGCGAGTCTCCGGATGCCCGCAAACGAGTGATGATCTTCCTGTAATCTCGCGTCTCTCTCCCAGTCCTCAAATAGGCATCGTTGCGCACCCTTCTCACCCCTCCCCACCGTGTCTCTCCTCAGACACGTCACGTGCGCGCACCCTGTCAATCACCACCAAACCACCACCTCTCCTGACAGCTGAGCGGGACGCTGCAAAATAAACCCTGACACTCTGACCAATGTGAGGAGAGTTTACTCGCACGTGACTTGTTTTAGCTCTCTTAGTCCGTTTAGGAACTTTGCAATGTGAAAGCGAACCGCTCCAAGAGCAAAGAGCAACAATGTAACAATTTTAATCTCTGTTTCGGAACAACTGAATCGATTCAAAGGTGTGAAAGCACCCTAAGAGCATTAAAGATTTCCATAGTTTTTTTTTTTTCTATCAGGTTAATGGTATGGCCTGTGGCCTAACCATAGTCCTAACCCAAACAGAAACAGCTGCACATCACTGGATACTAATAAAACAAGTTCTGCCCAATTTATACACACTTTTAATCAGTTAGGAGCAGTGAAAATGTCCACTAGTGGATTGTTTTAATATCTCACTCTACAAGGGAGTACAATTGAACTCTCACGAGTAAAGTTAAACCAGTACGCACACACACACACACACACACACACACACACACACACACAAACAGGTTGTTTTTACTTCTACTGTGAAAACATTAGATTTCAAATGTTGTTCTATCAGGTTCATGATCGTGTCTGTGGCCGACCCCTAGCCCTAACCCGAACCCTAAACAAACCCTGACAATGAAAGAGGGTTACTTTTGAGGTGCTGTGAAATTTCCACTAGTGGGTCGTTTTGACATTTCGCTATAAATGTGAGGACAATTGAGGCCTCATTCAGTACACACACACACACTAACACACACACACACACACAGGTGTGTTTCACAATTTTAGTGAGGACATTATAGACTTCCATTGTTTCTCTATCAGGTTTAGGATAGTGACTACGGCCTAGCCCTAACCTTCAGAAATAGCTGCACATCATTAGATGCTAATAACACATCTGGTTGATTTACAAACTCTTAATTAGTGATGTGTCCAATAGTGGGCTCTTTTAATAACCTACTATATAAGCTGGGACAATTGAGCACTCAGAAGTATAGCTAAACCTGTAAACACAAAGCAGACATGAACTTTTGCATTAGCAGAGTTCAATGCGGAGTCACGTTTCAACATGAAAAGGACAGAGCTTCATATCATACAGTCACGGCTTTACAGGGACAGTTCACACTAAAATGAAAATGTACATAAAGTGCATTCAAACCTTTGTGAGGTTTTTTTTTTTTTTTCAGATAAACACAAAACTTAATTTTTCCTACTAGGGAAGTCAATGGTTAAAGGTTTTCAACATTTTTCTAAATAACTTCTTTTGTGTTTAAGAGAAGAAGGAAACAATTGCATTTGCAACAAGTACAGAAATGACCATTTTCATTTTTGGGTGAACTGCCCCTTTAAACTAGGGCCTTTATGCTAAATCTCTCAGTCAGATCAGTACTAGATAAAGAAAATCAACATTAGCACCTGTTTATTTTTTCCCCATTTTCCGTTTAACGAAGAAGATATTTTCAACACATTTCTAATCATAATAGTTTTAACTCATCTCTAATAACTGATCTATTTTATCTTTGACATGATGACAGTAAATAATATTAGATATTCTTCAAGACACTTCTATACAGCTTAAAGTGACATTTAAAGGCTTAACTAGGTTAATTAGGGTAACTAGGCAGGTTATTGTAGAGATGGTTTGTTCTGCAGACTATCGAAAAAAATACAGCTTAAAGGGGCTCATAATTTTGACCTTAAAACCGGTATTAAAAAATTGCTAAAATATTATCAGACATACTGCGAACAATTGCTGAATCTGTTAAACATCATTTGGGAAATATTTAAAAAAAGCAAAGTAATTCAAAGGGGGGCTAATAATTCTGACTTCATTCTTACACGCTATCATGCACAAAGCACATGCTGCATTCTGACAGCCACCACAGGAGGCACTGCAGCACATTCAAATCAGAAAACAGATCTCTCTTTCTCAGGTGAAAGGTTAGCTCTTTATTCAATACTATCAGCTAGAACTCTGTGTTTGACTGCACAAATTTACTCAGATCAGCTGACAATAAAAGACAGCAGACAGAGAGCAAGCACTGGATAATATTTACACTTTGCATGAACTGATATATTGCTGTGTGTGTGTGTCTGATCTGAACACTTAAAAGTCACAGCACACACATATATAGTCACAGTAAGAGTATAGGATCACAAAACTATGCTAAAATCACCCAGTGGAAAAAAAAAACACTTAAAGATGATATTAATATTAATCAAAGTAAAAAAAACAACTATAACACTATAAATAAAATGCAAAAATAATCCCTAAACTATTTAGCAAACTTAGTTAATGATTTATCTATTTGCATGCTTGTTTTTAATATCTTTATAAAGGGTTTGAGCTTCATTCCTAACCAAAGGTCAAACTCCCTGATGGTAAAAAGCTGGATTTCCATGAGCTGTAATAAATGGAAAGAACCGGCAGCTGATGCGTGTCGCGTAAGATTACAATTATAAATGATAAATTTATAGATTTATAATGACTTTCCCAGCAGAACACACAGACTACAGCATCAGACAAACTGCAGACGCCATTAATGAGAAGAGCAGACGCACAGATCCTGGAGGAAGAGTGTGTGTGTGTGTGGGTGTGTGTGTGTGTGTGTGTGTGTGTGTGTGTGTGTGTGTGTGTGTGTGTGTGTGTGTGTGTGTGTAAAAGAGCAAGGCAGAGAATTAGTGTTGAATTCATTTGCCTTATCCTACATAATCTACACTGACTGTAATTGAAATGATTTTAATATAAGTTTTAATATTTTATAATTAAATTGATTATTATTTATTTATTGCATCTGTTGTTATTACTTTGTCTGAAATATAGACTATTACTATATAAACTTGAGAAATATTCTGGCAATACTGGAACAAATGAAAGTCATGCACGTAAAGCAACTTAAGAACTTCATGCAAAAACAACTGTGTGTGTTTGTGTGTGTGAGTGAGTGTGTATCTGTGAGTGTGCGCCTCATTCCTGAACTAATGCACATCTTCAGAAAATGCTTGTTTATCTGCAGCAGTTCTCAACAGACACGTCACAGACATGCATGCAAAAATGTACGCATGCACAAAACACACTCAAACACACAAACAAAAACACAAAAAACCCACACACAAAAATGCAGGCACACAAATATACACTGAAACAAAATCAAGCAATTGAACACAAAAGCAAACACACACACACACAAAAACAATACTAAAACGCATGCACACAGCACACTCAAAACAAACAAAAACACAAAAGCACACACACACACACACACACACACACACACACACACGCACGCACGCACGCACAAACACATGCAAAATGCACGCAAGCAAAAACAAAAAAAAACAAAAAAAAATACAAACATCCACAAACACTAAACAGACAAACAAAAACTCAGAAAAACCACACACACACACACACGCACGCACGCACGCACAAACACATGCAAAATGCACGCAAGCAAAAACAAAAAAAAACAAAAAAAAATACAAACATCCACAAACACTAAACAGACAAACAAAAACTCAGAAAAACCACACACACACACACACGCACGCACGCACGCACGCACACCTACCTACAGGAGGAAAGTCAGACTCACCGTGGTTCTCTTGCTCATATTCATGATGATCCTGCAAAACAAAAAACAAATCATTATAATAATACTACATTTCATTCATTCATTTAGTCTTTCATTCATTCATTTAGTCATTCTTTCAAGATCACCAGAGGACACTTTACATAAAGGTAAATAGAAACAAAACCAAAAAAGCAACCAACCAATCAGTGAAAAGTAGACAAGGATACAATAATTTACACATTATCACTTTAACCTATTGAGTTAATAAGCTTTCAATGAACACTGTCAAGTTGAACTGACTAAAACCATTGAAGTTACTTTGTATGAGATTCAACAAAAACAACAACAACAACAAAATAAAAAATATATAATAAGCCAGCAATAATAATGTACACTATTACCTTAACTTACTTTAAGTTAATCAGGTTTAAACAGTTGCGTTAACTAAATCATTCATTCTCCTTCGGCTTAGTACCGCATTTATCAGAGGTTGACACAGTGGAATGACCACCAACTATTCCAGCATGTTTTACACAGCAGATGCCCTTCCAGCCGCAACCCAGTACTGGAAAACACCCACACACACACTATGACCAATTTAGGCCCCGTTTACACTGGTGCGTTTTACTAGCGTTTCTGAACAGCTCTCCGTCTACACCAAAACACTGAAAACGCACATTACATGACCACACACATACTCTCTCTGGCATGTGCTGCAGCCTATCTAGCCAGATGAGAGCTGTGCTAGTCGGAGTGTTCATCAAGCATCTCCCGCTGGATCTAATCTCACTATATTTGCTAAACGTGATATTTAATTCATCATGTTGTCTTTATCTAACGACATATTCCCCGACTTTGGTCTTTTGAATCTATTACTTGTATTCAGCTAACATGTTTTGACTGAGCACAAAGATAAGTTCATAATTAACGTAACCACCTACATTCTGTATATTGACTGATCGCTTGCCTTTATTTCCTATAATGTATAAACTTATTGTACGTTATACTTTTATAATGGCCATTATTGATTATTAAAACTGATATTCAGCAAAAGAGAGGCTGTGTTTCGTATTTTCACTTAAATTGAAAGGAGGCAGTTTTTATAGGCCCTGTTTTGTTATAAATATCCACACAGTGAAGATGACGCTCATATATGCAGCACAACGCCTCAACATTTCTGCTGTCTGTAAGTTGCTAATATTAAAATAAAAATAGGCAGTTCCTTAAATCATGGTTATATTTTATTATTAAGATGGTAAAACAACGTAGCCAGGATGATGTGAATAAGGTTATGAAGTACACTGTTCTCTTTAAAGATTTACCTGACATGTCCTCAGGAGTCTGTTTTCCATATCAAACTTGCGAAGTCGGAACTTACAACTAACTGAACTTTAACTGTGTGTGGGCTACTTAACACTGAGGAAAAGCCCCAATCATAGAGGAGAATGTCGGCAGCCTCGCCTCCATTTTCAGATGTCTCAGTTTTTCCCCATCCACACTGAGATGGAGCAGCAGCGTTTTAGAATGAAATAACCTCTTCAGCTTTTCTAAAACGCTCAGTTTTCGTCGCTCGAGAACTCCGGCATAGTGTGGACAGATGTCGTAACCGTAGCAAAACTTATGCGTTTTCAAACTAAACCGCATTAGTGTAAACGGGGCCTAAGATTACTCAATACACCGAGAGCGCATGTGTTTGGACTGCGGAGAACACCGGGCCTGAATAATTTTATTAAAAGTTAATATGCATTAATTTCAAATTCATTTTAAGGGATTAAAAGGCAGCATTAATGTACATTATTACTTTACCTTCTGTTAATCAGAGTCAAACTAAAGCCTGATTTATACTTCTGCGTCAAGTGACCGGCGTAACCCACGATGCATGCAACGCGAGTAGCTGTACATTTATACTTCTGCGCGCTGTCTCTGTTGGTCTGCATTAACACTTCTGAAACACTAGTTGGCAGTGAGGTGTAAATGTTCCTCTGTGTCGAGATTCTTTCTTTGCTGTTTTGCTTTTCTTGAACACTTCCTGGATGTACAAGTGGCTTAAACTCGCTCATTTTGAGGCAGGAACCGGCGGACGTGCAACAACTTTAACTATGAGGTAAACACAAAACAAAACTTTCCATCCGGAGCTCCTTCACGGGACTCCACACTTGTAAACAATCGCTCTATTGGGCTAGCGGAGTTCGCGCGGCTCTCGGCCCCGCCCAGACTAGTCAACGCTACCAGGCCGACCAATCACAGAGCTTTCGCTACGCGTCGTTGCGACGTGTAGTTACAGTTTTTAAGAGGTGCACGTCAGGGATGGCCACGACGAAGGGTTATGCGTCAGCGCCGTAGCATACGCATGCATTTGACGCAGAAGTATAAATCAGCCTTAACAGTTTAAGGTTGAACTGACTACAAACATTACAGTTAATTTGTACAAGAGGACAAGAAAAGTCAATTTGACTCAACTAAGAACAAAAAGAAAAGGAAAATAACAGCAAGAATGTATTTAATAGAGTACAGATGAGTTAGAAAACAAGCTGATGTGGAAAATTAAGGCAATCAAATCAGTCTAGAAACGTTGTGAATAAGCGAATGAGCCTTTCTGTGAGAACTTTTAAAGGTCTGGAGTGAAGAAAAGACGCGGTGATCTGTGGCTTTAATAAAAGTGAGTAATGATGAACAATGTGCTGTAAAAGCAGAGTCATTCAGAAGAGGAAGAGAGAAAGAAAAGCTTATAAAAAAGCAGATACAAGCTAGACATTCCTGCAGTGAAGGACAAACAACTGAAGTCTGTCCACATAAAGAGCAGAGCAGCTGTGTGTGTTCGCGTGTGTGTGTGTGTGTGTGTGTGTGCGCGTGCTTGTGTGTGCGTGCTTGTGTGTGTGTGTGTGTGTGTGTGTGCTTGTGTGCGCGGCTGTTAACTGGGTGGAGAACAGACGAAGCGTGTTATTTTGGACATGTACAGTCAGTTTGCAGGCCAGTACAGTTATAAGGAAACATCTGAGAGTTTAGTCAGGCTGTAAACGCAGTTCATAAACAGTAAGTGACAGACATTTAATAACAGAAAGAAAAGATTCAATATTAAAGCATGTTGTCGAAATATAATGTATTTTATGGTGTCTTTAGACTTGAGCAGTGTTAAGCAAGCTACTTGACAAATGTAGTGAGCTAAGCTATTAGCTACTCAAAATGTAGCTTAACTACACTAAAGCTACCCCCTGGGAAATGTAGCAAGCTAAGCTAAAAGCTAAATGGCAAAAGTAGCTCAGCTACATCAAAGCTATTTTTGCAATTTTTATTTTTAAATCGAAGCAACTTAAATCCAAGTCAATCACATCTTGGTGATCAATAAAACTGTCAATGAATCATGAGGCAGAATAGTTCAGTTCGGTTATTTACTGTAAATAATATGCTGTACTCAACAGAAACACTTTATAGTATATAACAGCTTCAAAATTTAATAAAACCAGCTGTTACACATTTAAATGCTATAATCATTAATAGTAATGGAAAATATTTTGATAAACAAATATATATATATAAAAAAAATATATATATATTAATATATATATATATATATATATATATATATATATATATATATATATATATATATATATATATATATATATATATATATATATATATATATATATTAGGGATGTAACGGTATCAGAATTTCACGGTACGGTAATACCTCGGTATGAATGTCACGGTACGGTATTTATTGAATCATTTACAGGAAAAAACAAAACTTATGAAAATACTCCAAAAAAGTGCCAAAAGTGTCAATGACATACAAATTAGCCATCTATCTGTAAGCTTTGAACCAGGAACTTCAATTTTAATAACAAAAAATTATTAAACCATGTAAAAAAATAAAGTTTCAATTTAGTATTGTTGAAAACTCATCACATTCAACATTTAATCACTCACTCACTTAGATAGAGATGGGTTTAAAGGAAAATTATCATATAAATATAATCTGGTAAAAGCTGGTATCTCTGGGCATTTACAATGTCCCCTGCAACAGACAAAAACCCTCTCATTTGGGACTGATGTTTCTGGGACAAGAGAGATATGACTTGGCCCAGGTTGACAGCAGTGGGTAACGTTGTGCATTGTCTTTCCCCCATTTGAGAGGACAAACCATGAGTGAGATAGAGGTCTCATGTCTGCATCAATCTGAACAGTGTGCTGACAACACCGCTATTCAGTACGCGCGCGACAACACCGCTATTCAGAACGCGCGCGGCGACAACACCGCTATTCAGAACGCGCGCGGCGACAACACCCGCTTTAGGGTTTTTTAGCTCTTTTTCATCCCCGCTTCTAGCAGCACACTCTATTTCCGCATTACTGGATCTGTAGCGACAACAGACCGCAAGGGATGATGGTCAAGCATGGGCTGATGGGAATTGTAGTTTTTTGGTTACCTCCCGTTCGCTTCATTCGCCTGAGCAAATTTTCTCAGAAGACCTATAGTTTTACCGAGTCATGCGACTACGGTAATATCGAAAAAAATTTATATTGCGGTATGACGGTATTTACAATACCGTTACATCCCTAATATATATATATATATATATATATATATATATATATATATATATATATATATATATATTGTAATAAGCATTATAGTGCTTGTATATTTATACAAGCCGAAGGAAAAAGGAAAATGTTTGAATATATATATTTTGTAGAAATAAAATATATTTTATGTTCAGTCTTTAGACTTAAACATACAATCGAAATATTAATGTAGAAACTAACTATATATCAGTAAAGTCAAATTTTTACCATAGTATAATATAGTAAATTTAAGTTAAAGCATTTAAATAATTACATTAACATTAAAAAAAGCATCTACAAAATAATAAATAAAATATATATAAAAATAAACTATCAATTAATATTACGTATTGGTATAGTAAAGGCAGGTATATTAAAGTAATATAGTTTATTATAGTTAATATAATTATAGTTAAATATAGTAAACTATAGTTAAATCATATTAGAAAATAAATATATGAACATTACCAAAAGCATCTACAAATTAATATATATATATATATATATATATATATATATATAAACACTACCATAGAAACTAATATTACATATTGGTATAGTCATAGTTAGGCCAATATTATAGTGTAATTTAGTAAATTATTGTTAAATCGTATTTGAAAAGAATTCTATAAATTAAGCATCTATTAAATGAGCACATTTTAAAATAATCAAATAAATAACAAATATAAACCATGAATAAAAATAGATCAAATACTTTCATTAGCTGTTTTTTCACTTCGCTTAAAGACCAAAATAACAAAAAGAATTATAAAATCATTATTTACACAACGAATAACACCAAGATTATAAACTAAATCTAATTCAAAGTAACCAAAAAAATAATAATAATAAATAAATAATAAATTTTAAACCACTGAACACTAAAATAAGATTATTATGCAGTGCTATGCACGATGTGAATTTAAATTTTTATATAAAATAAATAGTTTATGTCTGTATTGATGCATTGTCTGTATTGGCATTTATTGGAAGTAAAAGTCTTATTTTGAGTCAGTGGTGTAGTGAGGTATAGCGTGTTTCAATCAGGTCCTGCTGTGGAGTGTGTGTTGGTGAACTGACCTCATGGTTGGGCTGTGGCTCTCCTGCACCTTCATCATACACTATAGCAGGCTGACATCGTCTCAGAGGAGCTGAAGGTTCACCGCACAACACTCCAGACGCTTCTCCACCTGATAAAGAAACGACAACAAGCTATTCAGAGATCAGATAATCACACACATGCAATGAAAATCACAGGACTTTACACTAAATTCTGAGGTTTCAGTTTGAACTTTTCTGGGTTACATTTAAACTGAACTATTGGAAATAAATTTAACTGAACTTGAACACTTTCCTTTTTTTGTATGGAGAAAAAACAACAACTAATAAATAGATTAAAATAGTAATAATAACAATAATTATAAATAAAAACAGATTAACAATAATAATATTAATAATAAAAACAGATTTATAATAATAAATAAAAACTGATTTATAATAATAATAATAATAATAATAATAATAATAATAATAAAACAGATTTATAATAATAATAATAATTATAATAATAATAATAATAATAATAATAATAATTAGTAGTAGTAGTAGTAGTAGTATTATAAATAAATAAAACAATAATAAAATAAAGATGATAATAATAATAATCATCATCATCATCATCATCATCATCATAATAATCATTATGATAAAAAGAGATTTATAATAAAATAAAGAGATTTATAACAATAATAATAATAATAAAACAGATTTATAATAATAATAATAATTATTATTATTATTATTATAAATAAAACAATAATTAAAAAATAAAGATTTACAATAATAATAATAATAATAAACTGATTTATAATAATAATAATAATAATAATAAATAAGAAATATTTATAATAATCATTATTATTATAATTATAATAAATAAAAAATATTTATAATAATAATAATAATAATATTAATAATAATAAATAAAGAGATTTATAATAATAATAATAATAATAATAATAATAATAATAATAATACAGATTTATAATAATAATATTATTAACAATAAATAAAAAACAGACTTTATAAGAGACTAACAGACTAATAATAATAATAATAATAATAATAATAATAGATAAAAATAAATAAATAAAATATATTTTTTAATAAAGGAAGGATAATAAATCCAAAACTGAAACCAATATAACAATATACAATAATATAACCCAAGATCACAATTAGTACACCCCAATAAATGTTTGGGAAAAAATTAATTAATATAAATATTCAGTTTTATAAAGACAAAAAAGGATAACCAGTATAAATATTCTGTAGCCTTTTTAATCATTTGCTTGAACAATTTCAGATGCATTTTTCACATCTGGGATACCATACTGTGTTCCTCAGGAACAAAATAAAATAAAATAAATGAATAAAAATAAGACAAATATATAATAACATTTTATAATAAAAAATAATAGAAAAATGAAAAACAATTCAAACAAAATCAAAACAGACAAAATAAAAGGTATTTCTCCCTTGAGAATCGATCCCATCAGCTTCAAGTTTCAATCCATTATTCATCACATCTGCAGTGCAATTCGGTACAAGCTCATGAGTGTAATGTCAAAGGACATTTGGAACAATAACCATTTCTGGTGTGGTGTTGAATTCACTTTAACATTCACAGTAAAATCTGCACAACGGTATTAAATCATACTTAATTCTCTTGGTTAGTGAAATCACACTCTGATCCACAGCAGCTCTGTATGATCTGTCTGAGTAAATGAGCTATTATTAACACAAACATGCATTATTATTATTATATTATCATAGATGACTGATGTGTGGCTTTCAGGAGCATCTTGAGTGTCGTGATGCTCCACACACACACAGCATTTCAACACTACACCAAGCAAACAAAGAGCCTTTATTATGAAGCTCTATAAACACTGAAGCTCACAGTGAGTCAATGGAGGGATTATAACATCAAATGAACTCAGAAACACACTGCTTCAAGACTCTACTGGAAGAGGCTTTCATTATTTCATTTTTTTTTTAAAGTTTAAATGGTGTATAAGTGAAAAAAAAAAAAAAGTGTATATGAGAAAACAAATGCATACATAGGGGCCACCAATAATGAAATAAATAAACAAAAACGTTATTGCTGTCAAATGATTATTTAAACCACTTATCATAAAATGTGTGTATAAATAATTAGGGATGTAACGGTATCAGAATTTCACAGTACGGTAATACCTCGGTATGAATGGCACGGTACGGTATTTATTGAATAATTTACAGGAAAAACTAAACTAATGAAAATACTCCAAAAAAGTGCCAAAAGTGTTTATTTACCTTAGCACTGATGTTATGATTTATGTTTTTTTTTCACCCTCCTCTCCGTTTGCTCAACCCTAGGTTTCTTATTGGTTTATTATTCTGTCCATCATCATTATGACGCTCTCTGGTTCCACCAATCCCAGGACGAGCCGCAAGTATTTAAAGCCCTGTCAGTCCAGTGTGTGGTGTGCGCCCTGCCTCGGCGTACCCTTTGTGCTTCACGCAATTTGTTTGTGCAAATGCTTCGTCTATTTTGTGATCTCTCAGTTACTGTGATAATTCGAGTTGCTTGTTGAACTTTGTTGGCTTTAAGTAACATAATATGATGATGGTTGTGTGATTCTAAACTAAAATTTAGCGGACTTATCCGTTTTGTTTTGTTTTAGTTTAGATTGATGTTTTGTTAGATTAGTTTGAGTGTTTTGCCACCCGTGTATTTTTGAGTTTTGTAGTTTGATTAGTTTAGTTCGGGTGTCGTACACACTGAAGATCTCGGTTTTTATTTGTGTTTCTTTTTGACGCCTAGTTTAGACATTAGATTTAAGGATTGTTTTGTTTTGTTAATTTCTTTGATTTGGCTTACACTCGTTGTTTTTGTTTAAAGATAATAATTATAAATGTTTGTTTGTTTTTTTTCTCCCCCATTTATTATTGTTACATGTTTTAATTCAATTATAGAGTAAAAGCTTTAAATGAGAGTAACTGAATCTTGCCTCATTATTGATCTGTCGCACACTACACCTGTCTCACTTAAATGTTACAGCATCCCACTTTAACATCATAAAACACGTAACAACTGAACATATCAATGACATATAAATGAGCCATCTATCTGTAATTTTTAAAACAGGAACTTAAATTTTTCAATTTTACTAACAAAAAACTATTAAACCATAAAAAAAAAATAAAGTTTTAATTTAGTACTGTTGGAAACTCATCACATTCAACATTTAATCACGCACTCACTTAGATAGAGATGGGTTATTTAAGGAAAATTATCATATAAATATAATCTGGTAAAAGCTGGTATCTCTGGGTATTTACAATGTCCCCTGCAACAGAAAAAAACCCTCTCATTTGGGACTGAGGTTTCTGGGACAGAGAGATATGACTTAGCCAAGGTTGACAGCAGTGGGTAACGTTGTGCATTGTCTTTCCCCCACTTGAGAGGACAAACCATGAGTGAGATAGAGGTCTCTTTGCGGTACAAGTCAATGTCTGCATCAATCTGAACAGTGTGCTGTGTTCTGCAGTCCCCATGACTGTTTTTAGTCGTATTCCCCGACTTATATTTCACCACAGTCTGGCAGTGCCTGCACACTGTTTTTGTCTCTGTCACCTTTTCTCCTTCTTCGAATCTTTTTAGAAAGAAACCGAAATGCTTCCACACATCCGATTTAAAACCCGCTTTAGGTTCGATCGTTTCCAGCTCTTTTTCATCCCGCTACTAGCAGCACACTCCATTTCCACATTACTGGATCTGTAGCGACAACAGGCCGCAAAGGATGATGGCCACGCCTGGGCTGATGGGAATTGTAGTTCCCGCTACCTCCCGTTCGCTTCATTCGCCTGAGCAAACTTTTCTCAGAAATATAGTTTTGAGTCATGCGCCTACGGTAAAATTGAAAAAAATTACTATTGCAGTATGACGGTATTTACAATATTGTTACATCCCTATTAATAACTCCTATTCACACCGCTGCCAGATTCTGACTTGATTACTTTTATACAACCAGCAGCATTTGCTTTGTGCAGCTTTCATTTATAGGATAGAACTGGTCCGACCGGGTCCTCTGTTCTATCATTACTTAAAAGGCCCCGTGAAAATTATTATTATTATTATTTAATGTTAGTAAGAGTACTGTACATTTTAAGGAAATCTATAAGCTAGTGTGCTTCAAACCAAAGACAAAATTCATGCTTGGAAGATGTGTATCTGTTATAAATGTTTTTGGGGGTGATTTTCAGCCGGATGACCAAGAAACTTAAAATCACAGCAAATGACACCACGAAAAAGGAGCGATTGATCTTAATTCTCAACAATAATATCGGGCAGTCTGCAGAGAAACTTGGCTTTGGGCAGCAGTGGACATTTCAGCGCAACAATCACCCAAAACACACAGCGATAGTGGAAAAGAGATTGTCAGCAGATAAAAATGTCCACGTCTTTAGTGGCCCAGCCAGAGTCCTGATCAAAACCCAATTGAGATTCTGTGGAGGGAGCTTAAGATCAGGGTGATGAACAGTTGGAGCTCATGGCTAAAGATAAATGGAGGAGACATGCAAATAGCAGATCAACAATAACAGGAAGTGTTTGATAACTGTAAGAGAAAATAATGGCTTTTCGGTCACTCTTTATTTTGATGGTCTGTTTGTTGAAGTTAAGCTACACTGCATCTACATGCCAGCTAATTCTCATTAGATTATAAGTAGACTGTTAGGTTGGATTTAGGGTTAAGTCGACATGTACTTACAAAGTTTCTTATAGTCAGATGGAGCAGTATCAACAGATCATAAGCAGACAATCTACTAATACTCAACTGGACCATCAAAATAAAGCGTTACCGGCTTTTCCATCGATTATTGAGAAGAGTATGGATCATTTTGGACCTGCTACTTTTTGTTCAAAATGTAAACAAAAGCTAAAATAATATAATACAATATCTGTACACGATGCCTCTTCTACATCGTCTTATTGTGTTTTGGGAGAAGACGGTGTCATTTCTGTTCACGAAAAACAACAACTGTAAGTCAGAATGAATAATTACGGGCTTTACTAAACACACACACACACACACACACACACACAAACACACACACGCACACTACAATTAAACAACAAAGGCCACACGTATATTTAATAAACACAAATATAATAGATAAATCACATCAATAAATGGAATGTTTTATGAAATAAAATCTCATCCTTTAAATGGAAGGACTCCATTACACTGTTCACTTTCACTGCAGTGTCCACTCATTGTTGAGCAGCAATCCCAGTTTCCATGGCAACAGCCATTCTGGAGGATTATGGGAAGTGTAGTTTCCAATGGGAATAATGTTAACAAAGGCTTCAAGGTAACAGCATGAAATAATGAAATAAATAAAAAGACAAATGCAGAGGACGCTGAGAAGTAGGAGGATGCTGTGAATGGAGGAAAGCTTTTCAGGATGCTGAATAAACTGATGTTGTGTAAAAACAGACAAATTAATGAAATTGAAAGCCTGTCAGCATATTTTTATCATTTTTGCTATAAAAAAAAAATTATAAAAAAAATAAATAAATAAATTTTATATATATATATATATATATATATATATATATATATATATATATATATATATATATATATATATATATATATATATATATATATAAAAAATGCATAACAATATATAAATATATAAATGAATAAAATTAAATATTAAAAATATAAATTAATAAAAATATATATTTGTATTCATTTAAATATTATTTTAACAAAACTATTAATAAAAATTAATAAAAATAAATAAATATAAAAAATTGTAAAATAAATAAATAAAATCAAAATAAATATTAAAAATATATAAATTAAAAATCAAAAATATTATAACAAAAATATGCTGTTTTGCAAGTCGAATGTGAATATTTTATGACATTGATGGTGGGATTGTCCGATAGATTTCATAAATTAGTACTAAAAATCAATCTATAGGCAAGTACATTGTTTACATCAGGCACTTTGTTTACATCTGTAGTTTCTCACTAGGGCAGATTTCTGTGAGACAGCTATGGTTTTACCCGTACATAATATCATGACAGATTTATTCAGATCTATATTCCTAAGGTTTTTACTCTGGCCTTGTTGTTCTATAATTTTGCCTGCTTTGCACAAAAGGAACTTTGAAAAATTACACACATCAACAAAAGCTCTTTTCTCAAAACTGGTTTATATCCATGAATAAGAGCATTTAATGATGTGTATAATACTTCACATCTACGTTTGTGTAAATCAGGCTAACAAAGCCCTCTGTGTGTGTGTGTGTGTGTGTGTGTGTGTGTGTGCTCAAATTATTTTTGCTGCTTTTTAAAACTACCCATTCAAAATGAGCTTAATCAACAATTATTCAGTTTGTTTTGGACAACTTGTGTTATGCTTAATCTACTTAAATTTGTAAAAACAATTAACTTAACCTAATAGTGTTGGTACAACATGAAGGAATTGTGTGGAACCCTGCATTTTTACAGTGTGTGCGCACGCATATAAATCAATCAATAAATAAATAAAGGATGGATGACAAAGCAACCAAATCTTGATATAACGTCCAAAATGCTCTGTATAAACTAATAAATACATAAAGAAAACTAAGAACAATATGGCATTAAAATTAAAGCAGATTATTGAACTCCACTTCACCAAAGCTCAGATTTATCTTCTGAAATGTATGCACACACTTGTGTTATTCAAGCCATTTAAACTCGAGATATTATGTGCTGAACATTTAAAGACAACTTATTATGCAAAGCAGCGGTCATTGAGGATTAAAAGCAGAACTACAACACAGAGTTTGACTTCCATCAGTTTAAACTGCAGACCTCTGCTTCACCCCTGCAGTCTATTCTCAACGCAAACCACAGGAATGTGACTTTACATCCAGATCCGACTCTCATGATCCATTAGCCGACACAATAAACAAATAAAGAGAGAAAACGCCTGCATGAAACACAATGGCCAATCACAACAGCTTCCTGTCAGCTTCCTGTCCTGACACGCTCAACTTCCTGTTGGAGAGCAGATTCGCTCGTTCACTCCGAGAGAAACAAATACACGGCATACAGACGAGAGCTTCACGAAGACAATAATTTACACAACAAAGCACAAAAGATCAGTAGCCACAACAACGGTTTACCATGCCTTTTTTAATAGTCGCCATGTTTTGTTTTTACCCATTGTGTAAATTTAGTTGTGTAAATCACAATGACTTCCAATCTCCAATTTAACTAAAAATACTATGGTTATTTTTTGCTAGCCATAGTCAACAATCACCACAAAGTGACCATGGTTTTGCAATACTGACCATATACACTCACTGGCCACTTTATTAGGTACACCTTACAAGTACCAGGTTGGACCCCCTTTTGCCTTCAGACCTGCCTTAATCCTTCATGGCATGGATTCAACAAGGTACTGAATATACTCCTCAGAGATTTTGCTCCATATTGACATGATAGCATCACGCTGTTGCTGCAGATTTGCCGTCTCCACATCCATGATGCTAATCTCCCGTTAAACCACACCTTAAGATGCTCTATTGGATTGAGATATGGTGACTGTGGGGGCCATTTAAGTACAGTGAACTCATTGTCATGTTCAAGAAACCAGTCTGAGATGATTCACGCTTAATGACATGGTGTGTTATCCTGCCTGAAGTAGCCATCAGAAGATGGAGACACAGTGGTCATAAAGGGATGGACATGGTCAGCAGCAATACTCAGGTAGGCTGTGGTGTTGACACGATGCTCAGTTGGTACTTATGGGCCCAAATTGTGCCAACAAAATCTCCCCCACACCATTTCACTACCATCACCAGCCTGAACCGTTAATACAAGGCAGGATGGATCCATGCGTTCATGTTGTTGATGCCAAATTCTGACCCGACCATCAGAATGTGGCAGCAGAAATGGAGACTCATCAGAGCAGGCAACGTTTCTCCAATCTTCTATTGTCCAGTTTGGGTGAGCCTGTGTGAATTGTAGCCTCAGTTTCCTGTTCTTAGCTGACAGGAGCAGCACCCGGTGTGATCTTCTGCTGCTGTAGCCCATCTGCCTCAAGGTTGGACGTGTTGTGTGTTCAGAGATGCTCTTCTGCAGACCTCTGTTGTATCAAGTGCTTATTTGAGTTACTGTTGCTAAAATAGGCTATTTGGCGGAGCGCCTTCCGTTTTTCCATCACCGCATTATCTGATGGCCGAATAGCAAATGAATCTTTCAAATGAATGAATCATTTAAAGCGGTTCTTCTTAATGAACCGAATGATCCAGTCCAGCAAATTCAACTGATTCTTTCGGACCGATCTGAGAACCGATGAGCTGTTAATACTGCGCATGCGTAACTTTCGGTTTTGTTTTGTTTTTAACCACTTAATATATAACAAACGGTTGTGTATTTAATATAAACAAGTTATTTAGAGTCATTTAACTCAAGTCCAAGTCAAGCCATGACAGTCGAGTCTTTTTTGGATATTTGTCAAGCAAGTCTCAAGTCCTAAATTTTGTGACTTAAGTTTGACTCGAGTCAAGTCATGTGACTCGAGTCCCCCATCTCTGGTAATTAGGCAAGTTATTGTATAACAGGTTTGTTCTGTAGACTACATTTACATTTAGTCATTTAGCAGACGCTTTTATCCACAGCGATTTAAAAACGAGGATAGGGAAGCAATTTACACAACTATAGACCTTTTTCTTGGAGCGCAAAATTACCCGTTATGCTTTGCGTGTATGCGCAAGGAGAATGCGAAGAACTTCCGGTCGGCAGCTGATGCGTGTAAACAGTCACATTTGGACAGCTTTGAATTGATCGTTTTAATCTATTTTACCTGCTTTTATCCTCTTTGAACTAATACTGTTGTCCATCAGCAGCATCTCCTGGACTGATCATTTAAAGAAATGCCATCTAATAGGATGGAAAACAGCTGCTGTGAGGCGTTTTCCCCTCGTTGTCAGACGGCATCTTCTGCAGTTTAAATGAAGCCTCGTCATCGCTAAAGTCAACATTTTCTCTTTATTTCAAATATATAACCAGCCCAAACAAATGTAGCTCACCAAAATGTTTGACACACACACATAGTCTCACTGACACACTGATTTAATAACTGACAAAGGGAAAATATAAGCTAGTTTCATTTCGAAATGACAGAAAAACACAAACCGTGGTAAAAACAACACACAAAATGAAACACAAACGGCTCACGATTAGAATGAACAGCAAATCAGCCAGCAGAGGATCAATAACAGACTTTTATTGGTGATTTTTGTAAATTGCACGACTTTCATACCTGTTAAGTTTCATGCCAGTACTCTGGTTTGCTCTCTCTCTCTCTCTCTCTCTCTCTCTCTCTCTCTCTCTCTCTCTCTGTGTGCGTGTGTGTGTGTGTGTGTGTGTGTGTGTGTGTGTGTGTGTGTGAGCCGCTGAGCTAACATCTGACAAGCCGGGAACGCACACACGCACTGTATTTCTGACGGCAGACACGTGAACTAGGAGAGCGTTTTTCTCGTATTTTTGACGCGCTTGAACCACACGTGACAGATTATAACGGCTTTAACACACACATTTCTAAGTTGTGTGTCACAAAAACACTCTGTTATCCATTAAAAACGTTATTGAAACCCATTTTCGGAGCGCAAATTACCAGTTGTACACGCTGTAAACGGAAGTTTTTAGCATTCTACCGGAAAACGCTGGTCGCTATGGCGCCCTCCATGCAGCAGCCATGAAAAAGGTCTATAAGAGCAACAATGAATAAGTGCTGTAGCCAAGTTTTAGGTGTGTAAAGAAAGTGTAAGAAGCAAAAAATTTGTATTTTTTCATTTGTAGTTAGTGGAGGAGTCAGAGAGGGAATTGCAAATTAGAAAGGAAAGTGGAGACTAAATAGTTGAGCTTTTAGTCTTCGTTTTTTGAAGACAGCGAGTGACCACAAAAAAAAAAAAAAAATGGCGTAAGGGGGCTAATAGTATTGACCAAAAAGTGGTTTTAAAAAAAATTAAAACGACTTTTATTGTAGCCGAAATAAAACAAATAAGAAAAAATATTAGGAAATACTGTGAGAAATTTCTGAATCTGTTCAACATCATTTAAAAAAATATCTGACAAAGAAAAATATACATGAATCCTCCCTCAATATCCCCTAGTCCCAGATCCAAAATATGAATCCATGAACTCCAAATCAAACCTCTGAAAGGTGTTCGCTTTTAGAGATATTTGCGTATGAATATCTCGCTTTCTTTTAGAATATTATCTGAATATTCAGATGCACCAAACGCTGAACTGTCAGACGAACGCCTCCACAGAGAACAACCAGAGCGAGTCTGGAGCATTAGTGCAGAATAAAAGCTGAGATTATCCTGATATATTAAAGCTGATCCTCTATGAGCTCCAGCACGGCTAATCACAATGAGAAAGCAGCTGCGGGAGCTGAAGATGCAGCATCCTGTCAGACTCTTAGCATCTACACGGGAAGCTCCCTTATGAGGGAACGACACTCAGAAGTGACGGATCTGGAGCAGAAACGCACAGAAAACACAGGAGTTTGATGTGCTGCTCAACTGAAGTCAGGACACTGGAGGCTGAAATAGGTGGAAATCAGACTGCTCGTGTTTGCTGTGCAGCACGAATAGCAGAACACACAGAATTTCCTGAAAATATTTTAAGGGAAATCTTTATTGTTATTATATGTAAATACATACCATAGCTCCACACAGATGCATTATGTATTTTTTTAATTTAATGCCATGTCAGCAACCAAGGCTATTTTAATGGCAGGAATCTTTCAACAATAAATATACAATTTAAAAATCAACAAACAAAATAAAACATCAATTAAATAAGATTTTTTGTGTTAATACATGATAAAAATTCTAAAATCTTTTCTGGTTTCACTTTGTTAAAAATGTCCTTCAAAGAGTTCATTACATAAAAAAGGCTTCTGGAATCAGTAAAAGCAGGACAGTCCAGTAAAATGTGTTTTGTAGTAAGAGGAGTTTTGCAGCACAAACACTGAGTAGGGTTTTCACCTTGGAGCAAAAAACCATGTGTAATTCTCATATGCCCAATACGACATCTGGTAAAACGACTTGATCAAATCGATTCTTAAAATGTCTTAAAATTCTGTGTGAAATTTCAGGTTGGATTTCATGTAATTTATTGTTTTTTAATGCATCCCATTCCTTTTGCCACTTGTTTAAAATGTAAGCGTTGATAAAAGGTTTCTGTGGAGCGATGGACCAGCTGGCGTGGCTTTTCTTCTCCTCTCGGCTGTTTTACAGCGTTACTTTTGGATACAGAATCGAGCGCGTGTCTGCAGAGTTCTCCACCATGTCTATCATACATCAGCTGTGAGATCGCCGCTGCCGCCTGCCGCTTATCAGCATCACTCATCTGAAGAGCGCAGCGCGCAAGAGCCAATCGCAACCGTTTTTGTTGAGGGTGTGACCAATCAAAGGGGTGTAAGAGAACTAGACAAGGATGAAAGTGAGCTGGATGTTTATATTTGTTTATATTATTTGCTAAATGCTCGTTTTGTTTAAAGGTACAGTTTACATATCTGACTGTTTGTATTAAACGACAAAATTGTATTACAAATAATATATAAAAATAAATATATTCATACATTTTACTACAAGAACTGCTGCTGTGAAGAAAATATAAAACTGTGTATGGAAAGCATCTTCAATCCACCGTGATGCACCGAGATATCGATTTGAACCGAATCGATGGCATGATAATCGTAACCGAACCGTGAGACTAGTGTAGGTTCACACCTCTACCAACAGGGCTAATAGTTAAAATAGGCAGGGCAAGAGAGCTGCTGCACTGAGTCTGCATTCAGACCCGGAGATTGAGGGAGAATCCTCATTTATAGTGTTTACATGAACACACTTATCTTTATAATGATATAAATTGTGGTTATGTGTATATGAAATTACGAATAACAAATGTAGCAGGGCATTAAATCACTGTTTATTTTTTTGCATTTTAACTTTGTAAACTATTAAATCATTTGTCTCTTCACGGTTTGCGTCTCATTTTGTGAACCGACTGACAGCAGTTGTTCGCTTTACACACTCAACAGGATAGTATATGTATGTAGTGTCGTCCCAAATGGCACACTAATGTTTTTTTACTAAGTGGAAATTCAAACCGTTTCCCTGATGACGTTTGACGGTTGCCAAATCGGTGAAATAAACAACCGAATTATCAAATAATACCTGCCGTGAGTATTGCCACATTCACCATCGGGAGGCTCTATAATCACTCTCATAGGAGAATTTTGCTTTCACCATCCAATATTCACCTTATTCTCAGCTGTCGAGCGGGCGCTGCCATTTGAATCTTTTTGTCTCGCGACTTCCGGTCACATTCACTTTCATTCATTTTTTGACGTTAACAACTGCTCATTACGCTGCTTGATGTTGCAATTTAATATTTTCTTATTATATTATTCTACTTGGTCTGTATAGTCATGCAAACATTTGTTTGTTGAGCAAGTAGTTTGGCCATTTTCTGCCGTTTATTATTCCTAGTCATTTCTCCCATAGGCGACTGAATCGGAAGTTCTAAGACAATCGCGAAAACAGGCGCACTTCCGCATTTTAGAATAAGGTCAATAAAGTTATTCAACATGTGCGTCCGATAGCTCCGCTCCTTTCGCTACGTAAGCAAACCTGCGGTCGTTGAGTGCATGAAGTGTCCATCATTACACAATTTTAGCGGCTGAATGAGTGCATCATCCGGGTAATCAAAGTGCACTTATTATTTTTAGAGTTTTCAGTGTGAACGCACTACTTACACTATTTATACTACAGAATGGCGTAGAATAGTGCATAAGTATGCGATTTGGGACGCAGCTAATCTGTTAAATAAGGTACTAGGACAGTATCATGTGTTAGCTGTGGCTAATGTTTACCTTACGGCTGTATGATCAAAGGGAACGCCCTTTTCTTTTGTCCCGTTTTCTCCTGTTTTGTGGTTAGTTATGGAGGTTAGTATTGTATGTTTTATTTACAGAACTTTATTTTTGGTTTAGGTAAGAAATTTAATATTAGGTAGCGTACCTTGATTTGTTTGTCGTTTTGGCCTTTTTGTTCCCTGATTCTGATATTGATCTTTTTGTTTTATAAATCTGATTCCCCTTTTTGACAACTTGGCCTGTGTGTGTGCGCTTGGGGAGCAGGAACAGGGACTCCGGGTGACCTCTTTTAATAGCGGTCATCCTTAATCTTATGTGAGTAGCGAGGTGCATCCGCCACGTAACACTAGGCTTAAAATGTTTTAATTTTATTCGAGATTTCAGGTTGTTTTTCATCTAAATGTATTATTTTCTAATGCATCCCACTCCTCTTGCCACTTATTTAAAATGCAAACGTTGATAAAAGGTCTCCGCTCTGGAGGAGGAATTTGGCATTCGTTCACCACTTGCTTTAAAGTGTCCTTAGCAGCTTGAACTTTTATAAAAAATTAAGAGAGGGGGGCGGAAAGTAAAAATAAACGCAATATTTATACAATTACCTCCCCAATAAAAATGACCTCAAACATTTTAGGAGACTTCAATCTTTCCAAAACATAAAAGCAAAGAAAATAAGTCGTCATTGACATCAAATAATGTGTTGATAATCTTAAGAAACTCAAATCAGCATGCGAAATCAGGCCACAGCCAGCAGAGAAACACATGACAGAGTGCTCGGCACTCACAGACTGAACTACTGCCTTCATCATGATGTCACACACCACCATTCCTGACATCATGACTCACTTCCTCACTTACTGGACAGTCCGGAGATCAGGAAATGACATCATGCTGTCAGAATGCGGACACACACTCATGGCTGTCTGTGAAAGCAGCGACTTTCTCCACACGGAAAATCTTACAAACGCAGCTTTGGAAACTGAATAACAGATAAATCTGAACACTGAATCTGCTCTCATTACTGCGCATCACCAAAACTAAGCCATTAAAACCACATGAGAATTGCTGAGACAGCCGGACGACTTTAATATTGAAATTACCACCTATTTTACAGTCTAAACCCCTGAATTACACATTCAGCTTCAGTTATGTTCATGTGTGTGTGTGTGTGTGTGTGTGTGTGTGTATTTGTGTGTGTGTGTGTGTGTGTGTACGTGTATGTGTGTGTTTGTTTATTTGTGTGTTTGTGTGTAAGTGTATTTGTGTGTGTGTGTGTGTGTGTGTGTGTGTATGTGTGTGTATTTGTGTGTGTGTGTGTGTGTGTGTGTGTGTACGTGTATTTGTGTGTGTGTTTGTTTATTTGTGTGTGTGTGTGTGTATGTGTGTGTATTTGTGTGTGTGTTTGTGTGTGTAAGTGTATTTGTGTGTGTGTTTATTTGTGTGTGTGTATTTGTGTTTGTGTATTTGTGTGTGTGTGTGTGTGTGTGTGTTTACGTGTATTTGTGTGTGTGTGTGTGTGTGTAC
>NC_141023.1:5495000-5537500 GCF_052040795.2 Danio rerio
GAAAATCTGTCCATTTTCTGTAGAGATGGTTGTGCATGAAAATCCCAGTAGATCAGCAGTTTCTGAAATACTCAGACCAGCCCGCCTGACACCAACAACCATGCCACATTTAAAGTCACTTAAATCCCCTTTCTTCCCCATTCTGATGCTCGGTTTGAACTGCAGCAGACCGTCTTGACCATGTCTACACGTGCTAGTTGCTCCCAAGTGATTGGCTGATTAGAAATTTGCATCGATGAGCGGTTGGATAGGCGTACCTAATAAAGTGGCCGCCAAGTGTGCACATATAGCTTCAACAAGGGATTTATGCAATGAGAAACACACCAGTTTAAAAACAGCACTGCTTAACTGCACATAAAGACGGATGCTTTAATCAAAAGTGACTCCATCAGTTATAAATGACCACACGGGGACCAGAAAAACGGACAAAAACCGCCTGTATTGTGATGCAAACCGTCAAATAAAATCACTTTGGTCATCCTGCCCTGCCCTAAACTGACACACACACACAGCTGACCCTCATCTGTCCACATACCAGCAGCAGATTCCAGTGTGTGTGTGTGTGTGTGTTGATTGAGCACACATGTCTCCTCATTAAAGCGGCTGCAGGACGAGCACAGATTGATGTGGTGAAGGGAAGCCCCTGATCAATGCTATTGAAAAGCCCAGCACAGCTCTGGGGTCCATCTGACGCCCGCCGGCAGCTGTCAGGGTCACCGCTGAAAAACACTCACACACACACACACACACTCGTACATCTCCTGACAAAGAAACCCATGGCCTGCTGGAGATTAGAAACACGACCAGCAGCGCGAGCAATGGACTGGTTAAAACTGCTAATGCTTTAACCAGACTAGATCAGATCAGGGGCTTTACTATTAGAGGAGGAGGAGGAGAAGGCCGATGGCTGAGACCCCACCCAAACCACACAGGACACACACACACACTCACAGCATGGCATTAAAACCCTTCCTCAAGAAGACGCATGCAGAAAACCCATCAAGTGACAAACACACACACACATATATACACACACACACACACACACACACAGACAGACGTCTGCTCAAGGCTTGACCTACATTCTGATTGAGAGGAAACCCTTAAGAATTAAATCTGTGGTGGGAAATGTGTGTGTGTATTTGTAAATGGAGGACATAATAGGTGGCAACATGTTGCATTAAGAGCAATCACTCTCAACCTGGAGACAATAGCGCACACACACACACACACACACACACACACACTCACACACGTCAAGCTGAAATGCATTGCAATATAACAAATATCTACATAATAATAACAATAAATATATATATTTTGCATCTCCATCAGTGAGCTCAGATCATTTCCGAGCAGGAGTTGCAGTGAGTGCTTTCTGGCCAGACCTTCCACTGACTGCTTGGACTGAATTCAATGCATCTGTTCCAAGACCAGTATCAGAAACCTTTTAAGGACAATGGAGCGTGTATTTTTTTTTTAATGGAGGCCAGAGCTGGAGGATTTTTGCCGAGCATACAGTCAGATGACTGGGATTAATCAACTGATCATGCACAGAATGACCCATTCATGCAAATTTAGCTAAAACAATGCTAAGTTTAAAGCTAATTAAAGGTGATGATGATGATGATGAAGAATGGCAGCCTGCCAGCCTCATTAGTGTCTGCTGGGTGAAGTTTGAGCACTGATGTATGTAGATGTGTCGATATAACGAGCTGTGGTCAACCTTAGAGCTGAATAAAAGGGTGGATGAGCCTTCACGAGCAGGAGGAAGAG
Source organism: Danio rerio (assembly GCF_052040795.2). Classification (NCBI taxonomy): domain Eukaryota; kingdom Metazoa; phylum Chordata; class Actinopteri; order Cypriniformes; family Danionidae; genus Danio; species Danio rerio. The sequence continues at coordinate 5,496,777 of NC_141023.1, forward strand.
GATGATGATGATGATGGAGGATGATTCAGATTAAACGCACTCGCCGAATCAATCCAAATCCAATTAAATGCTCGTATTGTGGTGGATAAGCCATGATAAGTCATGTATTGGAGGATGAATCCATCCATCAGGCCACCACCATCATCATCATCATCTTCACCTCCAGCTCTTCTTTTGTCTGGCGGATGGACGCTGTAAAAGGCGTAAAACTCATTTACCTCGAGCTGTTTTTGGCACCTGGCTCCATGCCTTGGAAAGTGGTCGTCGTGGTCATGTTGAGCGGGTGGTGTTGCTCGCTAAAGCGCGTTAGAAACCCTTCGGCTGGACTGAATTGGTGTAAGTCCTTTATCCCGCATGGACTCCGCCCGGACCAGCTGAAATCCGAGCGCAGCGGAGCGGCCCTTTTAGACCAGCCCACGAAGCCCCGCCTAACAGCGCAACGCGCTTGCTGATTGGACAAAAGAGAGCAATCGCCGGCGTCTGATTGGAGGATCTGCCCGTCAGTCAGTTGATAGAGTACATGGGGTTTATGTGATGTCGTTTACTGCATAATCATCCATAGGCTTTTGGTGTTAAAAATATACGCGATTTCTTTAATCAAATACTTTATTTAGTGTCAACAAGGACAAGGAATATATATATTCAAGTATAATATAATAATTTGAAGTGAAACCATGTGATATTTATACTTTTTTTTATTATTATTAATCATTAACCAAGTCCTAACATTGTATGCGTGTTATCCGTTATATACATTTGAATAGTTCAACATAAACCATATTGTCATGACAAATTCAATGTAAAAACTGTGCAATAAAACACTACAAACAACTATTACAGTAATATATATTACTGTAAATATTGTCTGTAGTGTTTTACTGCATAGATGTTACCCAATTTCAAACTGAAAGGACTCTTAATTTATAATTTCAGAATTATAGTCGTTTAGTTTGATATTTGAGTAAATGTTTGTAAAAATCTGATCAAACTGTCCATTAAAAATGAAATATAATATTAGTATTACGAATATAACGTCATTTAAGTACATTTAGATTGATAAAGTCTGTTATCACTAAAGTTAAAGATAAATATTTTCTAATAAATCTGTTTATTTTACTAGCAATTTTTTATACACAAATGCAAATTTTTGTCTGTAAAGCCCCTTTTTCTTATCTTTTGAAAAGATTTGAAATATTATTTAAATACCATCTCTATCTTCAGCAATGTCAAAGCTTTAAAATCAGTGACACTATGTGAATCTTACAGTATGGTCTCTTTTATAATACTCGGATGACTGTTTTGTACGTAAACATCACTGTGACCTTGCTTTGAGACAGATTTAAAGTGATTTCTGTCATTCATAGTCCCCTGGCATAATCTTTTGTTTCTCTTTTTGTTTTATTCTGTTGTCTACTTTTGTTGTTATGGGATTTGTACCTTTTCTGTAGATTTTTGTATTCTTCTTGAACGTTTCAATAAAAAATAAAACAAATCTGTTATCATTAAAGAATAGGATGCACATGCAACATTTATTGTCATTATGACTCTTAATTTAAACACCTTAAACAGTTTAAGAGCAAACTAAAAGCTTTTCATGGCCTGCAGAAACCCTGATTACTCTTAAACGGTCTCTAAAATCTTCAGACTAATTTTTAATTCAGACACTTTACATCAAAGAATTTGGATTAAGTGAAATTATAAGTGCAAATTTGAATCACTTCATTTACATTTAATTACTATAATTGTGTTTTGTGTGTGATATAACTGTGAATAATTGCTCAAATTAAAAAGATGCTACTAAAACAACTGTGTGTGTCATTCAGTGCAGTGACTAAAACACATCTGCGGTTTGACATGAAGTCTATTTTATGAGACTTACAAGACAATTTATTAGACTTTTATTAATTATAAGACTTATAAGACAAGTTCAAGGCAACATTATTGAAAAAAAAAAAAGAAAAAAAAAAAAAAATATATATATATATATATATAGTTAAACAGTTGAGCGTGCATCTTTTAAACTTTAGATCTGTAGTGTCTGCTTTTTGCTGGCTGTATGTGGGCGGAGTAATACACAAAGGGTAAAGAGGCTGTAGGAGTTCTGATATTGCAGAATATCGCACGGCTATCAGCCAATCAGAGTTGAGAACCAGACAGAACTGTTGTATAAACATATATATATATATTATAATATAAAATAAGACATGCGGTATAGGTGAATATGGTAGACTAAATTGTCCGAAGTGTATGAGTGTGTGTGTGTCTTTCCAAGAGATGGTTTGCGGCAGGAAGGGCATCCACTGCGTAAAAAAAAAAAAACGTGCTGGATGGGTTGGCGGTTCGTTCCGCTGTGGCGACCCCGAATTAATAAAGGGACTAAGCCGATAAGAAAATGAATGAATGAGTAAATGAAAACCCTTTAATGACCTGTAGACACCCTGTTTACTGTAAAAAAAAAAAAAAAACGGGATTAAGGGAAATTATATGCGCATATTTTACATATAATTAATGATTGTGCTATATGTGTGACATAATTGTTCTGTCTTTTATTTTCTTTTTTCCTAAAAAACTGTCAAATTAGGTAGGACTACATAGTAAAAAAATGTAATTTATTTAATTTCGTTTTTTCTTAAAGATGAATTCTATAGTGATATATAAATAATATTTTTACATTTTTATATTTGAATTATTTTCTTATAAAACTGTGAAACTAAAATAATGTAAAAGCATAAGTATTGCAAACATTCTGTCTGGAAAACAGTAGATCATTTATTTATTGAGAATATCATGGGATTTAAATAAGTTTAAGTACATTCAGATATATTTGTACTGAAAAAATTCTAATTAAATGTAATTATATGCACCTATTTTACATATAATTGGTGATTGTGTTATACGTGCGATATAATTGTTCCGTCTTTAATTTTTTTCCCTATAAAACTGTAAAATTCTGTCGGTCTACATTGTAAAAATGTAAATTTTTTATGTAATTTAGTTTTTTCCTAAAGATGAATTATGTAGCGATTAATAGTTTTTTTTTAATTTTTATATTTAAATGTTTATTTTCCTATAAAACTGTGAAATTAAAATAAGAGTAAATTGTAAAAAAACGTAAATTTTGCAGAGGTTCTGTCTAGACAACAGTAGATCATTTACTTATTATGAATATCATGGGATTTAGGTACGTTTAAGTACATTCAGATAGATTTGTACTGAAAACATTCTAATTAAGTGTAATTATATGCGCATATTTTACATATAATTAATAAATGTTAACATTTATAGGTGTGATATAATTTTTCTGTCTTTTTTCCCCTATAAAACTGTAAAATTCAGTCCGTGTACATTGTAAAAATGTAAATTTTTTATTTAATTTAGTTTTTTCCTTAAGATGAATTATGTAGCGATTAATAGTCTTTTTAATTTTTATATTTAAATGTTTATATTCCTATAAAAGTGTGAAATTAAAATGAGTAAATTGCTAAAAAAAACGTAAACGTTCTGTCTAGACAACAGTAGATCATTTACTTATGAATATCAAGGGATTTAGGTACGTTTAAGTACATTCAGATAGATTTGTACTGAAAAAAATCTAATTAAGTGTAATTATATGCGCATATTTTACATATAATTAATAAATGTTAACAATTATAGGTGTGATATAATTGTTCTGTCTTTAATTTTTTTCCCTATAAAACTGTAAAATTCTGTCGGTGTACATTGTAAAAATGTAAATTTTTTGTTAATTTAATGTTGAATTTTTTTCCTAGAGATGAATTATATAGCAATCTAATAGTCTTTTAAAATTTTTATATTTAAATGTTTATTTTCCTATAAAACTGTGAAATCAAAATAAGAGTAAATTGTACAAAATGTAAATATTGCAAACGTTCTGTCTGGAAAACAGTAAATCATTTACTTATGAATATCATGGGATTTAGGTACGTTTAAGTACATTCAGATCTAAAAATTCTAATCAAGTATAATTATATGCGCATGTTTTACATATAATTAATATAATTGTGTTATAAGTGTGATATAATTTTAAATAATTCCCAAAATCTATTTTCAAGACAAACGCATGGCAGCATCTTTGCAATAAATAATTATTTATATAAAGTGATTATTATTGAGTCTTTTGCTTCATATATAATTAATGTTTATTAAAATCTGCCTTTAATGTTTTCCCTTATAAAACTGTCCATTTAAACTGTCAAATAAAAGTAAATTGTAAAAAGTATTGTAATATTGTAAAAAAATATTTGGTGCATCCCTAAAAAATAAAACAAAGAATTTCCATGTAATATGGAATCCATTTATTGAATACTTTAACAAGAGAGCAGTGATTGAACCCTAGTAAATGCACTTCAAATATTCCACCTTATTTAGTTCTTTTAATTTTTTTTCTTTCTCTTCTTTTTTCTGTTTTCTTTGCCCCTCCCCCCCATTTCTCCGTTTTTTTTTCTCTTATATAATAGTAACGTGATGTTCCAATTTTGTGTTTAAAAAGGAAAAAGTACAAATATGTAAAAGTTATCATTTTTACTAATGTAAAAATACAATAAAGAGAATGTTTAAAAAAAAATATTTGGTGCAAAACAACAAGACATCTTTTATTTATTATGAATATGACATTTAAGTATGTTTATATAAATATAATTGTACTGAAAAAAAGTCCTTCAGCCGGCAGCTAGCTCTCTTCAACTCTCACATGTTCGCCCACTGAAGCTAAGCAGGGCTGCACCTGGGTAGTACCTGGATGGGAGACCACATGAGAAAGCTAGTTTGCTGCCGGAAGTGGTGTTAGTGAGACCAGCAGGGGGTGCTCAACCTGTGGTCTGTGTGTCCTAACGCCCCAGTATAGTGAAGAGGACTCTATACTGCTCATTGAGAGCCAGATGAGAACTTGAGGTTCTGGCCTCCCAACATCCCCATATCATAAATTGCTTCATCACTCATGTCTCCTCTCCACCAATCAGTTGGTGTGGTTTAAATTATATGCGCATATTATTAATATAATTGTGTTATACATGCAATTTTGAATCGCTAAGACTATTCATTTTCGTTCATTCATTTTCTTGTTGGCTTAGTCCCTTTATTAATCTGGGGTCGCCACAGCGGAATGAACCGCCAACTCATCCACCAAGTTTTTACGCAGCGGATGCCCTTCCAGCTGCAACCCATCTCTGGAAAACATCCACACACACATTCACACACACACACTCATACACTACGGACAATTTAGCCTACCCAATTCACCTGTACCGCATGTCTTTGGACTGTGGGGGAAACCGGAGCACCCGGAGGAAACCCACGCGAAGGCAGGGAGAACATGCAAACTCCACACAGAAACACCAACTGAGCTGAGGTTCGAACCAGCAATCCTTCTTGCTGTGAGGCGACAGCAGTACCTACTGCGCCACTGCCTCGCCCTATTCATTTTCTTTGTTTTACGCAACGGATGCCCTTTCAGCTGCAACCCATCAATGGGAAACAACCATACACACTCGTTCACATTCATACGCTAGGGACAATTTAGCTTACCCAATTCACATATAGCGCATGTTTTAAGGGGAAAACCGGAGCACTCGGAGGAAACCCACACCAACACAGAGGAGAACATGCAAACTCCACACAGAAATGCCAACTGGCCCAGCCGATGCTCGAACTAGTGACCTTCTTGCTGTGAGGTGATAGTGCTACCCACTGCGCCACCGTGACGCCACAGCTAAAATTATGCAAATAAAAAAAAGAGGCTGCAGAAACAACTCAAAGATGAATTATATAGCAATTAATAGTCTTTTAAAATTTTTATTTTTAAATGTTTATTTTTCTATAAAACTGAAATTAAAATAAGAGTAAACTGTAAAAAATGTAAATATTGCAAACGTTCTGTCTGGAAAACAGTGGATCATTTGTTTATTATGAATATCATGGGATTTAGGTACGTTTAAGTACATTCAGATCTAAAAATTCTAATCAAGTATAATTATATGCGCATGTTTTACATATAATTAATATAATTGTGCTATAAGTGTGATGTAATTTTAAATAATTCCCAAGATCTATTTTCAAGACAAACGCATGGCAGCATCTTTGCAATAAATAATTATTTATATATAGTGATTATTATTGAGTCTTTTGTTTCATAAATAATTAATGTTTATTAAAATCTGCCTTTAATGTTTTCCCCTATAAAACTGTCCATTTAAACTGTCAAATAAAAGTAAATGTTAAAAACTTTTGTAATATTGTAAAAAAATATTTGGTGCAAAACAACAAGACATCTTTTATTTATTATGAATATGACATTTAAGTATGTTTATATAGATATAATTGTACTCGTGTGACTAAAACACATCTCCAGGTTTGATAAAAAGAGAATATTTTATTTTAACAAGAGATTATTGGACAATACAGACGGATGGCTGGGACTTGTCTGAAACATGAATTCCCTCGATTAACCACTGGAGTAGAAACATGTTGAACACAAGTGCCTCACTATACATGACCACTACGGTAAAACAAAAATAAAACCAATTAGTCTGAATGGAAACCCGCAGCTTTTGTGTCTGCTTGAGAAGTAACAGAGCAGAGCATCTATGCATTTATTTATCCACAATTTCAACTTGGCAAAAAAAAAAAAGGCCAGTGTGTGTGTGTGTGTGTGTGTGTGTGTGTGTGTGTGTGTGTGTGTGTGTGCTCGTATCTGAAGCAGAACAAACCCTGAACTCAAAAACACACACGGCTGGCTTTCTCACATGATCTGGCTGTGATAGTCCTGGAGCAGGAACCCTTTATGTACAAAACCAAAGAGGAACATGGTGAACATGAAATGGTGAAAACACTATACAACAGCAGGTACAGATGAGCAGAGAGAGAGAGAGAGATGTCGGTGGAGAGTTATTCAGATTCGGTGTCCTCCTGTCTGCTGCTGGAAAACGTCAATTGTGTCTTCATCCTCCATCTCCAACTGCGGGAACAACAACAACAACAGTCTATATTACAGTGTTTATATATCAGGGGTGTCCAAACTCGGTCCTGGAGGGCTGCGCTGCGTCCGAAACCGCAAACTTCCATACTATACAGTACGCCAAAATCAGTATGCGAGCCGAGTAGTATGTCCGAATTCATAGAATTCGAAAATCAGTATGCGAGAAGTACCCGAATGACTTACTACTTCCGGCGAGATTCCAGAGTGCGCATCCCATGCATGCTGCGCTATCCCATGATGCCCCGCGAGCGAATTCATGAATGGATGTAAAGCGACGCAACTGACGCAGGTAGGTCACGTGACCATGACAAAATGGCGGATGTAGTACGTTCGAATCCCATTCATACTTTTTACATTCATACTCTATAGAACATACTTTTCTAACGGCCGAGTAGTACGTTTAGATTGAAATGCAGTACTTACTGAGTAGTAGGCGGTTTCGGACGCAGCCCTGGTGTCCTGCATATTTTAGTTCCAACCCCAATTAAACACAACTGAATCAGCTAATCAAGCTCTTACTTAGTATATTAGAAACATCCAGGCCGGTGTGTTGAAGGAAGTTGGAGCTAAACTATGCAGGACACCGGCCCTCCAGGACTGAGTTTGGACACGCCTGGTATATACAGTTAAAGTCAGAATTATTAGCAAACCTATGCTCTTAGGTGTGAACCTAGCATAAAAGGCTTTTATAGCCTCTTTTGGTTCGCTGTGCTTTATGAAAGTAAAGCCTGGTTTATACTTCTGTATCAAGTGATTGGGGTAACCCACGGCGCATGCAAAACGTGTAGCTGTGCATTTATCCGCTTGTTAAGTGTGACGTCACGCGGAGCGGCTTCCGGGTCCAAGCGCTCTATTTAACCGAATGGGGAGACTCATGAAATGGTAATAATAAACGTTTACAGAGCGATTTAATGCTTTCGAAAGTCACGATCGCAATATATATGTCCATGCCTAATATCCGATGGCCAGAAAGTGATTCATTGTTTTATAAATTGTTAAATTTTTGGTATTTGTTATGCAGCAAGCCCAGAGATTGTTGTGTCCACTATGACTTTATGTAAAATTAACTTTAATGTGTGATAGGAATAAAACGTGATCATAAACGAAGGATTTCTCCACTCAAATGAATGGCGGCTTGGACCCGGAAACAGTATACATACGTCACAAACACGTCACCACTCAACAAGTGGATACTTCTGCGCGCTGTCTCTGTTGTTCTGCAATAACACTTCTGAAACGCTAGTTGGCAGTGAGGTGTTCCTCTGTGTCGAGTTTCTTTGCTGTTGTATTGTTTTTTCTCAGCGCTTCCTTAATGTACAAGTGGTGAAACTCGCTCAATTTGAGGCAGGAACCGGCCAACGTGCAACAACTTTAACTATGAGGTAAACACAAAACACGTCATGGGAAAACCTTCACGGGACTCCACACTTGTAAACAATCGGTCCAACGGACTTGCATGGCTCTCAGTCCCGCCCACACTCGTCAGCGCTGCCAAGCCGACCAATCACAAAGCTTGCGCTATGCGTCGTCACGACGTATAGTTACATTTTTTGAGAAGTGCGCGTCAACGTCGCCGACGGCCAAGGCAAGGACGATGCATCCACGCGTGCGCTTGACGCAGAAGTAAAAATCAGCCTTTAGGTGTGAACCTAGCATAAAAAGCTAATATCGCCCCCTGTTGGTTTGGTGTGCCTTATGATAGTAATTGTGAAATCACTCAATACATCAATACATTTTATACACAATACACGTATTTAACAACACATTTTACATGCCAATTTGCATGACAGCTGCACATATAATATTGTACATAGTAATATACAAACATATACGTATACTTGTCAATTAGTATATTTGCATTTACTACTTCTATTTTTAAATTAATTGATTATGGGTTTTTTTTGTCCTGTCTTTGTAATTCTGTCGCACAGTAGAAGCTTCAGTCAACAAAACAAATTCCTCGCAAGTGTGAACACACCTGGCAATAATACTCTTTCTGATTCTGAATTTTAACATGCGTCACGGTGAGTTATTGCGCTTTCATGTGGACAGTTTTATATTTAAAAATGAAAGCAAGGAAAATTAGGCTCATATCCTAAAAGTAGGGATGAATTGAAAATGTTAAGATCAGGTTCAGCAACTTGTTTTAATAAGAATTGTATAGGATCTAACATAGACGTTTTTGATTTGGAGGAATTCCCCAGTTTAGACAGTTCTTCCCCATCTGCTGCTTAAAATTACATATCCTAAAAGTAACGATTAACTCAAAACATTAAGAAGAGGTTCAGCAACTTCTGAAAAGAATTGTTTTAATAAGTTGGTCGTTATACACTGCAAAAAATGCTTTTCTTACTTAGATTTTTTGTCTTGTTTCCAGTCTAAATATCTAAAATTTCTTATGTCAAGAAGCATTTTCTAGACAAGCAAAACATATAGTCTTATTTTGAGAAATAAAATGCCAATATTAAGTGAGTTTTTCATTAAAACAAGCAAAATAATCTGCCAATGGGGTCAGCAAATTAATCTTGTTTTTTCTTTTGACGTAAGATTATTTTGCTTACCCCATTGGCAGATTATTTTGCTTGTTTTAAGGAAAAACTCACTTCATTTTGGCATATTATATCTCAAAACAAGACAATATGTTTTGCTTGTCTAGAAAATGCTTCTTGATTTAGGAATTTTTAGATATTTAGACTAGAAACAAGACAAAAAATCTAAGTAAGAAAAGCATTTTTTGCAGTGTAGGATCTCACATAGATGTTGTTGATATGGAGGAATTTACCGGTTTTAACATTTCTTTCATATCTGCTGTTGAAAATTTGGCACATATCCTAAAAGTAGGGATGAATTCAAAATGTTAAGAAAAGGTTCAGCAGCTTTTGAAAGCACTTGTTATAACAATGTGGTTGGTATAGGATTTATCATAGACATTGTTTATTTGGAGGAATTCACTAGTTTAGACAGTTCTTACTCATCTGCTGCAGAAAACTAGGCATATATCCTAGGCACAAGTAAGGTTTTACTTGTTATTCGGTAATAATACTCACTGAATTCTGAATATAAATTATTTTATTATCTAAATTTCATACAGATTTTTTTTTTTAAATATTAGTTTCAGGATGTTTGTATATAGTAAATATACAGTATTTAGTACTGCACTGAGTAAAATGGGATTTTAAATTTTTTTATTTCAATCTAATTTATTAATTCATTTTCTTTTCAGCTTTGTCCCTTCAATAATCTGGGGTCGCCACAGCAGAATGAACCGCCAACTTATCCAGCATACGTTTTATGCAGTGGATGCCCTTCCAGCTGCAACCCATCTCTGGGAAACATCCACACACACTCATTCACACTCATATGCTACGGACAATTTCGCCTACCCAATTCACCTGTACCGCATGTGTTTGGACTGTGGGGGAAACCGGAGCACCCGGAGAAAACCCACGTGAACGCAGGGAGAACATGCAAACTCCACAAAGAAACTCCGACTGACCCAGCTAAGGCTCAAACCAGCGGCCTTCTTGCTGTGAGGCGACAGCACTACCTATTGCGCCACTGCATCGCCCGTTATTTTAATGTAATGATTAATCAAAATCTTAAATAAAATTGTTATCATTGGGAACTTTTTTGTAGCATAAAAGGTGCCATGTGCAATCTAGTTTTTATTTTTAGACAACACAATACCACTGTTTTAACATCAGAAGAGCTAAGAAAACAACATGTGCTGCATTATTGTGTACATACACTAATATTAGATTAAAAAACAGCTATTGTCTAAAGCTGCTTTGAAGTGAAAATGAAACGAATATGCAATTAAACACTACAAAGGATTTGTCAGTGCAGCAATTTGTGCAACAGAGTCAGAAAGGAATCTGCCTCATTTTCAAGAATATATAATAGCACAGTGCAATTAGATTTAAATGTCTGCATGTGTTTAACACTGGCTTAGCAATCTGATCTGTGCATTCACTAACAGGTTTAGCCAGCCTCACCCTTTACTTTACGGTAAAAAGGTTTATTTGTGATGCAGTGCGGTCAGAAAACACACACAAGCAAGCACCACACCTGTACAGCAGACGTACCACTACAGCAAAAGTGGACAAAGACTGAGGCTGAGTGATGATGTCATACCTGTGTGGGCGTGTCTGTTTTGTTAATAGGCCGTGAATGAGTGATGTCATCCCTGTGTGGGCGTGTCTGTTTCGTTAGTAGGCTGAGTGAGTGATGATGTCATTCCTGTGTGGGCATGTCTGTTTTGTTAATAGGCCGTGAATGAGTGATGTCATACCTGTGTGGGCGTGTCTGTTTCGTTAGTAGGCTGAGTGAGTGATGATGTCATTCCTGTGTGGGCATGTCTGTTTTGTTAATAGGCCGTGAATGAGTGATGTCATACCTGTGTGGGTGTGTCTGTTTCGTTAGAAGGCTAAGTGAGTGATGATGTCATACCTGTGAGGGCGTGTCTGTTTCCTTAATAGGCTGTGAATAAGTGATGATGTAATGCCTGTGTGGTCGTGTATGTTTCATTATCAGGCTGTGAGTGAGTGATGATGTTATACCAGTGTGAGCGTGGTTGTTTCGTTAGTTAGGCTATGAAAGAGTGATGATGTCATACCCGTATGGGCATGTCTGTTTAATTATAAGACTGTGAGTGAGTGATGATGTCATACCTGTGTGGGCGTGTCTGTTTTGTTAATAGGCTTTGAATGAGTGTTAATGTCATGCCTGTGTGGGCGGGTCTGTTTCATTATCAGGCTTTGAGTGAGTGATGATGTCATATCTATGTGGGCGTGTCTGTTTCGTTAGTAGGCTATGAATAAGTGATGATGTCATACCCGTATGGGCGTGTCTGTTTCGTTAATAGGCTGAGAGTGAGTGATGATGTCATATCTGTGTGGGCAAGTCTGTTTTGTTAATAGGCGGTGAGTGATGATGTCATACTCGTGTGGGCGTTTCTGCTTTGCTAATAGGCTAAGTGATGATGTCATAAATGTGTGGGCGTTTCTGTTTCATTAATAGGCTGAATGAGTGATGATGTCACACCTGTGTGGGTGTGTCTGTTTTGCTAATAGGCTGTGAGTGATGATGTCATTCCCATGTGGACGTGTCTGTTTCGATAATAGGCTGTTAGTGATGATGTCATACCCGTCTAGGCGTGTCTGTTTAGTAAATAGGCTTAGAATGAGTGATGATGTCATACTTGTGTGGGCGTGTCTGCTTTGTTAATAAGCTGAGTGATGATGTCATAACTGTGTGGGCGTGTCTGTTTCATTAATTGGCTGAGTGAGGGATGAAGTCATACCTGTGTGGGCGTGTCTGTTTTTTTAATAAGCTGAGTGATGTTGTCATACATTAGTCGGTGTTTCTGTTTCATTAATTGGCTGAGTGAGTGATGATGACATACTTGTGTGGGCGTGTCTGTTTAGTTAATAGTCTTTGAATGAGTGATGATGTCATTCGTGTGTGGGTATGACAATGTAATACCTGTTTGGGCGTGTCTGTTTCGTTAGTCTGTGAGTGAATGATGATGTCATATCTGTGTGTCTGACAGTTTGCTCTGAGGGATTGATGCACAAAATAAGCCCCGCCCCCCCAACTTAACATACCATTTTAGTTAAAAGTGCATCTTCAAACTAATATAAAAGTCTCTGCAACTTCTGATTCACGCAGACTTTAATAGGCTGTGAGTGGTGATGTCATACCTGTGCGGGCGTGTCTGTCTCGTTAATAGGCTGTCCGTCAAACCGGAATCGAATTTGCCTCATTGTCAGTCCCTGGAAAACACACAAAGACACATAAAACCACATCAGTCCAGCCATGTCAGATCTACTGTGTAAAACCGCCTCCATAGACCCTGCATTAGAAACACCTGGCATAAGCGGTAATTCGTTTTCGTAATTTGATGCTACGACAATATAATACATACATAAATAGTAAAAAAATGTAAGGATATAAGATTATGATGACCATTAAAATCTTGAGAAAATGATCTATAACCATGAAAACTGAATACTGAATTATTCAACAAGCAAGTCAACAAAATAAAGGCATCATTAATATACAGGACATCCTCCTCATCAATCATCTTCACAGACGCCCCTTCCTTAAACGTGAGATAAAGTCTGCTGATCACGACTTCATGCGTCTGAGGATTTCCTGCGGTCTGAATGATCATGATCAGCTCAGGGCAGGGACTCTTCCTTCCCCGCTGTCCTACTTCTGCTGCTGGAGAAACTCACGGCGCCACAATCAGATTAAAGCTAGGCCGCTGCCAGGAAAACATGTTAGTGACCTGAAGATCACGCGTCTCCTCGTGGAGCATCTTAACCTCTGGTGTTTACAGCAGTAATAAAGCCTGTTTGTGTGTGTATGTGTGTAGAGGAGGGCCAATAATAGACTGCACACGCGAACATCTGATGCCAATATACATCACTCCAGCATCCACATTGCAATGTTAGCAATGTATTGTATCCTAATGTTTTACTTTTAATGCCATGTCAGCTTTATTGGCAAAAAATAACCATGGTTTCCGCTACATTCATTTTTCCATGGCGGGTTGCCACCCCAAAACTGTTCCCGCCATGGCTAGATTACAACTTCTCAGTCAAATCATTCAGTCGCGTTATTTATTTATTTTTTCAAATAGCGGGTGAAAATCGCACCAAAACATATTAAAGGGTAAGTGAATTTTAACAGCGCGAACTTCCCTGTAACCGACCGTAGTAGTGCTGTATTTGTTTAACACTTTAAGGTTACGTGCTGACTGACTTGCTGACTGACAGGTGCGTGATGTGCGAGGCCAGCAAACACGACGTATAGCCGTTTCACTTCATAGATATATACATTAGATGTCGCCTGGCCTATTGTTGTCTATTGGACGGAATGCGTCAATAGCGCCGCCATCTTGCTACAGGGTAGCGCTCCTTTGAAATGAATGCGGGACCAAGGTACAGTGGAGGACTGTGGCCATGCAAAGCCAGAGATATACACATATACACATATATCTATGATCGGGAGTTTTCCTGGATGTTAGTATGCAATTATTTTTTTTTAAATTACAAAACTTATCATTTTACATCACTTTTCTACATTGATGGATCAGTGACCGCACGGGCATTCCTGACAAAAGCTTGTGTTTGTGTGTATGGAAATGTACTATCCACCCTCCCTGTTAGATTTGATCTAATCCGTGTCCTGAAACACAGCTCCTCTCCTGCTTTCAATTCTCATACTGATGGAGGGAGCGATTCGTTTGTGAATGAATCTCCGTTATGAACGACTCCTTCACTAGCCGACAATAATACAAGTTTCTGGCAGCACAGCATCTCGTTGTCATATTTCTTTTGCATTGTTTGCTGATTTTATTCAACAAAACTATCATAAGCCGAGTGTTTAGTGTGAGTTGGAGCTGCTTTGCCCAATGGTGAATGCAGTAAGTGACTGTATTATCATCAATGACGTTACCTGATTAGCACAAAAGTTCAGAACATACAAAAACGTAAAAAACTTAATATTACCTATGAAATGTTCTGCCTTTGTGCTTTGTTTTCTTTGTTTGCTCGTTACTACATCCGTAGACAGTGCTAAAGTCCCGCATCTTCACGTAATCACACTGTCTTGACTAGTGCGGTTGAATGACGATTGTCCTGGGAGCACTGTACCAATGTGGCGGCGCTATTGACGCATGCTCAGGGTCCCTATGCGATATCTAGTATATATATTTATGGTTTCACTTTACTTCAGGACCCATTAATACTGCTCTGTAGATCTATTAAAGACGTTCATATATATATTCCCAGCAAATTTAACAAATATATATCTAGTATATATATTTATGGTTTCACTTTACTTCAGGACCCATTAATACTGCTCTGTAGATCTATTAAAGACGTTCATATATATATTCCCAGCAAATTTAACAAATGTGGGAGACATAAACGCACTAAATCGCACTTCAGTAGCGTTTATTTGAGAGCGCACAAGAAGATCTGTGCTTGAGCAGCTTATATTTGAGGGTGTGCATGAAGTTTTGTGCACGAGCAGAGGAAATCGGCGCGCAAGCACAGAGATTCGCATGCTCATAGGCTATTACATAAATGCGATCTCGACTTTTAATACTGCGCTCATGACATTTGTCATTAAAATTACGCCACAGGTAGTTGGTAGATCTGTGTAAAAAAGGGCTGCCGCCACAGCTGGAAAAAAATCCTAGAGGAAACACTGAATAACAATTCAGAATAATCCAGACATTCACTCATTCACTTTTTCTTGATTTATCAGGGGTCGCCACAGCATCCACACCACAATGCTGGTATCGTATCGAATCATATCATTTTTCGTATTACTTTTTTTTTAATAATTATTGTTTTAGGGCTTTTCACCTTTATTTGATAAAACAGTAGAGAATTGACAGGAAAGCATATGGAGCAGAGAGAGGGGAAGGATCGGCATAGGACCGCAAGGCAGAATCGAACTCGGGTCACCGCGAGCACCGGAGTTCATGTGTCGACGCACTAACCATTACACCACTGGCGCCGACTTTTGTATTACTTTTAATGCCACGTTAGCTTTATTGGCAAAAAAAAGCAATTCAGAATAATCCAAATATTCATTCATTCATCAAATCATTTGTAATGTAATGTAATGTAATGTGTTTCATATAGCGCATTTATTGTGTATGGCCATACACCCAAAGCGCTTCACAATCATGAGGGGGGTCTCTCCACACCACCATTAGTGTGCAGCATCCACTTGGATGATGCGACGGCTGCCACAGGACAACGGCGCCAGTGCAATCACCACACACCAGCTATTGGTGGAGTGGAGAGACAGTGATAGTGCCAATTCGCTGGAAGGGGATGATTGGGAGGCCATGATCGCAAGGGCCAATAGAGGGACTTTGGCCAGGACACCGGGGTTACACCCCTGCTCTTTCACGAGAAGTGCCATGGGATTTTTAATGACCGCAGAGAGTCAGGACCTCGGTTTAATGTCTCATCTGAAAGACGGCGCCCACTGACAGTATAGTGTCCCCGTCACTATACTGGGGCATTAGGACTCACACAGACCACAGGTTGAGCGTCCCCTACTGGCCTCACTAACACCACTTCCAACAGCAACCTAGTGTTCCCTAGTGGTCTCCCATCCAGGTACTAACCAGGCTCAGCCCTGCTTAGCTTCAGTGAGTAACCGGTCTTGGGCTGCAGGGTGACATGGCTGTGTTTATTCACTTTTCCTTGATTTATCAAGGGTCGCCACAGCATTCACATTGTAATGTTAGCTTTGTATCGTATTATATTGTATTGTCTCGTATAGTTTTATGTTTAATGCCACGTTAGCGTTATTGGCAACAAAAGTAACAATTCAGAATGATCCAAATATTCATTAATTAAATAATACACTTTTTCTTGATTTATCAGGGGTCGTCATAGTGGAATGAACCACCAACTACTCTGGCAAGCGTTTCCAGCCACAACCCAGTACTGGGAAAATAATCCGAAAATAATAAATGCAATACCAACCATTCAAATAAACAAATAAAAATGTTAACGTACACCAGATTTTTTAGCATTTGTTTGCTTATGTTCGTATTATTTCTTGTCCATTGATTATTGTGTTTTTTATGGGTAATGCAAGGTTTTGTTTGTTAAACCTGCACTTAAAAAAATGCCTCGGAGGGATCAATGTTTGCGCAGTTTTTACATAACATGACAAAGTTGTTTTATAATAGGCAAAAAGTGCGATTTGACATAAAGGTCTAATTGTAATCTCCCTGATATTGTAATTTAATATTAATTAAAGTCAAGCTTTATCTCTTTATTATTAATAGTGTGCATATAGTGTTTCATATATACTCTCACCGGCCACTTTATTAGGTACACCTGCTCATTAATGCAAATTTCTAATCAGCCAATCACATGGCAGCAACTTAATGCATTTAGGCATGTAGACATAGTCAAGACGATCCGCTGCAGTTCAAACCGAGCATCAGAATGGAGAAGAAAGGGGATTTAAGTGACATTGAACATGGCATGATTGTTGGTGCCAAATGGGCTGGGTTGAGTATTTCAGAAACTGCTGATCTACTGGGATTTTCACGCACAACCCTCTCTAGGGTTTACAGAGAATGGTCCAAGAAAGAGGAAATATCCAGTGAGCGCCAGGTCTGTGGGCGCAAATGTCTTGTTGAAGCCAGCCAGAGGTCAGAGGAAAATGGCCAGACTGGTTCCAGCTGATAGAAAGGCAACAGTAACTCAAATATGCACTCGTTACAACCAGGGCCGGCGCGTCCATAGAGGCGACCTAGGAGGCAGAATAGAGAGGGCGGCGTTCGCGACACTAACCTCGCCACCCGCGCCCTCAGTTATATCCGCATCTGGGGCGGCAGAATAGAGAGGGCGGCGTCCGTGACAGCTCCCCCCACCCCCTTTCAATTTAGGGTTGTGGGGGGCGTGACCATCCTTTGCCTAGAGTGCCAGTTCAGCTTGCTCCGGCCCTGGTTACAATCGAGGTCTGCAGAAGAGCATCTCTGAATACACAACACATCCAACCTTGAGGCGGATGGGCTACAGCAGCAGAAGACCACACCGGGTGCCGCTCCTGTCAGCTCTAACCATCATGTAGACAGAGAGCCGCATTCACAACACAACCTGCGTCAGGCCCTTATCTGCGTGCTTGACTTCTGCTTTAATGAAGATAAACCTGGTTCACATACACTGAACAATATGATCAAATATCACATTTTAATGCAATAATGCAAATGTCAAACGCTGAACACTTCATGCACTTAATGTTCACATAGTGGAAGGGGAGGAGCTACTGATGAAGGGGAGGAGCTATGGGCCTCTGAGGTCAACACTATGAAGGTGCAGGCCCGGAGACCAAACCGCACGCTCAAGCCGCCTTTCCACTGCACACGACATTTGGACACGACTGTCGGAATACGCCCCCTTGTGGCAGCCGCACAGTATTTTCAGTGTTGACGTGCACCACGAGGGAGAAGCTGATTCTCACGGTGTCAGAAATAAAGGAGGGCAAAAGCAAGAGCCTTTATTCTCTGTGTGTTTACATGGTTTAATGAATGAATGAATACTAGAAACTCATAGACCGCTAAAATATTGGAGGGAATGTGGAGACAACATTTAAAAATATATTTTTATTACTTTCTTACTTACATTTATGAACAGAAAAGTTTTTTTTTTTCAATATAGACTTTTTATATTTAAAAAAATAACCAAATAAACTCCTATTTCTCATCTCGCGCGCACGGATCTGCTTGGACAACACTGGAATACATCATATCCGGTCGGCAGGTCGCATACGACCTAGTCGCAGGAGTTCAAATATTTCAACGGATCCGCAGCTCGATTCGGATCCGAATTTTCCGCATACGGAGATGATCGGAACTCAACGCAGCTCCCGGACTGCTCTCCATTGGAAATGAACGACTTCCGGTCTGTCGCTCTTCGTTTGTCGTGTGCAGTAGAAAGGAGGCTTCAGACCTGCTCGCTCGGACGGATCAGACCTGCACTTCCAGACCTTCACAGTGCCACCTGCTGTTCAAAAGATCGACTAACCTGAATTCAGCTGCTTCTGAATTGTAACTTAAACAATTTTTCTACAATAAAATTCAAAGAAAAATGGTGAAAAATAATAATTGGAGTAATAATTATTTGTTTACCTAGAAAATAACATCAAATAAAATAAACACTTTACATTCTTGTTGGGGAGATTTTTCATTTCTAGGGCAAAAAACTGGAAATATCTGCAGCATTTGGTGTTTTAGTGTTGGCAGAGACCGCTCTTTTTGAATTGTAATATCAATCTGGGAAAAAATACACAAGTCACAAGCTCATATTGTAAACTCTATGCAGATTAACTGATATTTTGGTTTCCAAAAAACGTATTTGTAATCATTACAGAACATATTAATAATTGATAAACTGTTATTGTGTAACTGTTATTGTCTTTGGTAGCACTTTCAGATAGATAATACAGTAATACGTACAGTAGACCTACATAGCACTAAAATATTTCAAATAATAAGGTCGCTGGACAACATTCACACTCCTAGAACTACAAATCTGCCATGGTTTGGACTACAACACCCAGTCATGCCACGCACACACAACCGGTTCCAGATCCAGACTGATTACACCCTCACAGCTGAAACTACTCACAGACTGATAGTTGTCCATCGACCTCTGGTGGTTAGAGAACGCTGGTGATCATGACAATCGCGTTATATATTAAACATTTTATTTTAACATTTTTACTTTAAAGTTTTTTTTTATTTTGCCAGAAATCATTGCTAGAAAAGTGTCCAAGAAAGGTACAATAATACATAAAATAAGAGCAAGGTGTAAATGTCATTAATAATGCTCTTTTGACACTAATTTTGATCAAATCAAACACTAAAATAATTGTTAGTGTAATATTTTACGCCACATTGATTTATGCCATAAAACCTGGTCATTTTCCGGAATCGCTTTAAAAATCAATAACCTTACTGGCGTGTCTGAAGTTGCTACTAGAAAGTTCTGGTCTGAGCGTGCAGTTGGGTCTAAGTACCTGCCGCTTCAACCAACCCAACAGCAGGTGGCGCTGTCTGAGAAAAAGATAGGTCTGTGCGTGCAGGTCTGAGCGTGCGGTTGGGTCTCCGGGCCTGCAGCTTCACCTTACTCTCTGAGGTAGATTACTTCATTCAAATACGGTTAAACTCATAGTGTGTAATTTGGAACCAAGTTTTTTTAAATGTACTGAATTGAACACTTCATGCCCTCAGCGCTCATAGTTTTGCTCAGGTAGCAGAAGGGGAGGAGCTACTTGTGAATGGGAGGAGTTATTGGATGCTGATGTTGGATTTATTAATCTGTTTTGGATTGTGTGAGCAAAATTATCCCTTTTGATTATAAGTGATTATGGCACCGCCAGGTGGTGAATATGGTTTGTATAATGTAATATAATATAATGTAATGTAATATAATATAGGCCACATGGTGGCTTAGTGGTTAGCACTGTCGCCTCACAGCAAGAAGCTCACTGGTTCGAGCCTCGGCTGGGTCAGTTGGCGTTTCTGTGTGGAGTTTGCATGTTCTCCCTGCGTTCGCGTGGGTTTCCTCTGAATGCTCCGGTTTCCCCCACAGTCCAAAGACATGCGGTACAGGTGAACTGGGTGGGCTAAATTGTCCGTAGTGTATGAGAGTGAATGAGTATGTATGACTGTTTCCCAGAGATGGGTTGCAGATGAAAGGGCATCTGCTGTGCAAAAAAGCGTGCTGGATAAGCTGGCGGTTCATTCCGCTGTGGCAACCCCGGATTAGTAAAGGGACTAAGTCGAAAGGAAAATGAATGAATGAATATGGAATGATTTGTAGCTTGGTCAATTATTTCTCTAATCTGGAAACCGTTAAACGTCACACAGACATCTGCTCCGCCTTCTTTTGAAAAAGAGCACAATCTCATTTGAATTTAAAGCAACAGACACCAAAATAGCACGATTAAAATTTAAAAAGGTCCATTTCCGAGAGTTATAAATCAATATTTGTGTGGTATTTTGAGCTGAAACTTCACACAAACACTCTAGCGACATCAGAGACTTATTTTAAATCTCATAAAAAGAGGCATGATAGGTCTCCTTTAAACATAAATAACCCAAAAAAGCTGCATGTGCTTATAAGCTGTTAATTTGAATGCTTTTCAACAAAATAGTGTCTCATTTTAAAAAGGACGCTATTAATAATTGATGGATTCATTTTAAGCAGCCGCCATTAGCAAAGCAGACCAAGGATAACTTGTGCTTAAAAATGCAAGGGTCATGCATTAAATACCACGTGTGTGCTTGAAAAATGGCCACTTCCTTACTAGGTAAATCCTGGAAACAAGATGTGTTCTGCAATACTGAAAAGACGTTTCTCCAAAAACTGGAAAGAAAATTAAACCTATAAGAATCAATTTGGGCGATGCAGTGGCGCAGTAGGTAGTGCTGTCGCCTCACAGCAAGAAGGTCGCTGGTTCGAGTCCCGGCTGGGTCAGTTGGTGTCTCTGTGTGGAGTTTGCATGGGTTTCCTCCGGGTGCTTCCACAGTCCAAAGACATGCTGTACAGGTGAATTGGGTAGGCTAAATTGTCTGTAGTGTATGTGTGTGAATGAGCGTGTGTGTGTATGTGTCCCAGAGATGGGTTGCAGCTGGAAGGGCATCCGCTGTGTAAAACGTGTGCTGGATTAATTGGCTCAGTGGTTCATTCCACTGTGGCAACCTCTGATTAATAAAAGAGACTAAGAAAATGAATAAATGAATGAATGAAGAATCAATTTGGATTTTTAAGTGGCATTAAAAAAAATAAGGGGGAAAAATGGATGTCTATATTAATGGAAAAATGGATGTCTATATTAATAAACCAATGGTTTTTATTTATAAAATATATGGGACTAAGATTTTGGTTTATTTCTGTTCTTTTGTGTTTACATTTTAAAACATGTTATTATTTATTTTATATTTGACTTTTTTTGGAGCAATTTAAATGAACAAATCAAAATATGAACAATATATCATTAAAATATTTAATATTGCATTTTATTGTTGACAAATTTCTCTATAGCCCCTTTCACACAGTGATACCGGTAAATATCCGGAAAATTTCCGGAACTACTTTACCGGTGAATTCTAAAAAGCGCTGTTCACACAGGCGAGGACGTTACGGAATTTTTCCGGAAAACAGCATTCACACATCCATCGCAAAATGCCGGTAAATTCTGACATCATTAACCAGAAATGACCTCTAAACGGCTGCGCTTGTGTTTGTAAACATTTGACTAAATTACAAACTCTTCGGATGGATCAGTATTGAGTACAACTCTAATGAAAACATAGAGAAACACTTTCGCATGTCGAGATGTTCATGATATGTGTGTGTGCTGGCGCTATGGGCGCTCACGGGCACACGCAAAGCTTGAAGGTAAACAAACAACGGATTATCATAAACATTTTATCGATAATTATTTACACAGCATTAAGAAGGAACATAAAAACGTGATCTGACTAACATCTAGCAGCTAAAGGTGTCTGGAAAAAATATTCAAAGGCTTTTATTCTCATAAACCGAGCGCACGTGAATGCGTCAGACTGTTGTGATTGGCTAAAGCAGACGTCTCACGTCAGCCCGTTCTAGACGTGGACGCGCTTATTACGGCAATCTTCCTTCTGCATTCACACAGCGCAGCATTCCGGCAAATTGCCGGTAATGTTACAACTTCTCTTTCCGGAAAATAGCCAGAACGAATTTACCGGTATTTTCAAAAAGGGCCTGTTCACACATACAACCTTTCCGGAAAATTGCCGGTAATTTTCCGGAAAGGTCTGTATGTGTGAAAGGGGCTTATATTGTGTGTGTGTGTGTGTGTGTGTGTGATCTCACCTGTCTCTCGCAGTAGGCCTTCATGAGTTTGCTGAGCGGTGTGTGTCTCTTGATTTTAAACTGGACCACCGAGCCGTCCTGACCCGCCACCTTCAGGTTGATGTGGTCGTTGTTTTCTGTCTTTACACCCTCCTGACAAAACAGCGGAAGAGATTATAAATGAACAACATCCGATATCTTTCCCAGTGAATTGGGTAGGCTAAATTGTCCGTAGTGTATGAGAGTGAATGAGTGTGTATGACTGTTTCCCAGAGATGGGTTGCAGCTGAAAGGGCATCTGCTTCGTAAAACTAAATATGCTTCATGAGTTGGCGGTTCATTCCGCGGTGGCGCCCCCTGATTAATAAAGGGACTAAGCCGAAAAGAAAATGAATGAACACCCAATATCCTCAATAACCAAAAATACTTTCATATTAGGACTGCACAAGACTGGAAAAATCTGATACGGGCGTTATTTTATTTTTCTGCAAATATGTATTGCAATGCAGGTTGGCTCAGTGGTTAGCACTGTGGCCTCACAGCCAGAAAGTCGCTGCTTCAAGCCCCTACTAGGTCAGTTGGCATTTCTGTGTGGAGTTTGCATGTTCTCCCCATGTTGGCGTGGGTTTCCTCCGGGTGCTCTGGTTTCCCCCACAGTCCAAACACATGCGCTACAGGTGAATTGGATTAGCTAAATTATCCGTAGTGTACGAGAGTGTGTGTGAATGAGTGTGTATGGGTGTTTCCCATTACTGAGTTGCTGCTGAAAGGGCATCCGCTGTGTAAAAACATATGCTGGAATAGTTGACGATTCATTACACTGTGGCGCCCCCTGATGAATAAAGGGACTAAGCTGGAGAAAAATTAATGGAAGTATTGCGATATGAATACAGTTTCACCAGATGATTTGAACAGCTCCATCTGATGTTTTTCCTGGGAACAACATTCAGATACAGAAATTAAATAATCACAATGCAAAAAAAAAAGTTTACTTATAGAGTTTTTTGTCTCATTTCTAGTCTAAATATCTAAAAAATGCTTAAAATCAAGTACAAATATTTGGTTTTCCTTTTTTAAAACAAGTATTAGGTTAAAATTAGGTTACTTTTCCATTAAAACAATGCAAAATAGTCTACTCTATCTTATATTTTAGCTTAAGTTTTTAGTCTATAAACAAAACAAAAATTCTTAAATATAATATATTTGATAAAACTCAAAATTGCACATCCTACAGTGTGACTATTGCAAATGTGTACATTGCCATTTTGATGCTGCTAGAAATTGTGCAGCCCTATTTCACATTCTTTACAATGCCTCAGTCGCCTGTGGCTAATTAGCATAATTGTTTATTGTATATTGATTAAAATAAGCTGTGAATTCACGTCACATGACAGTTATGTGGACAGGGAAGGCTGGAGGATAACTAATGACTGAATAATTCACACAAAAATGTAAAATTCTATAATTTCCCCACCTTTATGAGTTTCATTCTTCTGTTGAACACAAAAGAAGACAGTTTGAGGAATACTGGAAACCTGTAACCATTGACTTCCATGGTATTTGTTTTTCCTACTATGGAAGTTAATGGTTACAGCTTTCTATAATGTCTTCTCTTGTGTTTAACAGAAAAAGAAACTCATGAGGGAAAGTAAATAGTGAGTAAACTTTCATTTTGGTGTGAACTATCCCTTTAACTATTTTTATGATGCATATTAATGGTGACTCTGATTAATTTAGCATAAAAGGAGATTTAATCCTCATCCAGAATACATTTTATTTAACTTATGCCTCTTAAAATCCATTTTTAAATGAAAATAAATCACTCCAAGATTAAAAAATCATCTTAATTAGCAATGTGTGCTGTGTTTCACGTGATGGATGCTCACATTGGAGTCTATTCAGCTCACATCATCAACAAAAATCTACTTTTCGTCAGGTTTTAGTGGGTAAACACTGAAAGCTCGCACAAAATGTGCGAAATATGTCAAGTATTGCACGGTTTCATCTTATTTTATGTGTATTATTTGTATTTGAACGCGTCTGTGAGTGTCACGCGCGGTGTGAGCTCGCCGCGCGCGTTCACACGTCTTCTTCCGGTGTTTCTGAAAGCGGCAGTTACAGTATTTATCCACTACGCGCGATATTTCACATTAAAAATCACCCCATCTGTGTATTTTCACGTTTTCACAGTCGCTCCCACAACTCGAGCTGTGAATAAAAATAAATAATCCTTCCTTTTTTTAATCGCCACTCACCTTGGGTTTCTCGTCGGCCATGGTTATTGTATTTGCGCTTCTCTACGCCGCCACACAAAGACTCCGCGGGGACGCGCACGTCCGCGCGCCCGATTAAAAACAGGCGCGGCGTGCGCGATCACGAGAGGCGCGCCCGTTGTCCGCGTTAAGTCGCGATTGGGCAAAGCAGGGCACGTGTCGTCGGGTGATGCGCAACGATGATGTCATGCGCGGCACCGGGGTGAAGAAGGAACATGCACGCGCACTCGTGCACTACATCTCGTCTTGTAAAAAATGTGAGACCAAATATCACCAGAAATAACACAAACTATTAATATTTTTATACATCAAGCACCTTATATGATCAAATATTCGACAGATATATCTTTAAGAATGATGTTTAATAAGTATATTGTGACTATTTGTGAGGGAATGATTCAGGTCTCCTCACTCTGGAGAGGGAAGGGAAGCCATTTTGTTCTTGATGAAATTCGGAGATAAGCAGATGCACCTCTAACATTACTTCAGGATAACTCAAAACAGATGCCAGGAAAAGAGGTTAACTACAACACATGAGTGAGATTATTTACACTAACATAATAGTGAATAAAACCGCTTATGTAAAACAAGATTTTAGCTCTTTAAAAAGGACAGTGAGTAAATATTAGGACTATATACAGCTTAATATTTCAAAGACACGTTACATTAATGAGAATTTTATTATTGTTATAATAATAATAATAATAATTATTATTATTATTATTGTTGTTGTTGTTGTTGTTGTTATTGTAACAATAATAAAAATCTAATTATTGTAACGTGTCTTTAAAATATTAAGCTGTATATAGTGTTAATGTTTACTCATTGTCCATTTTAAAGTCCATTGTCCATTATTATTATTATTATTATTATTATTATTATTGTTGTTGTTATTATTATTATTATTATTATTATTATTATTATTTTATGAGTTTTTGTGATATATCAGGAAATAAAATCCTTAATTACACAATAGTTTAAATTTATGCAAATGTACTAAATATTTATTTCAATATAAAAATAAAAAAATATTTTTAAATAATATACAAAGATATTTTTCAACTGTACAATAATATTAGATTTTTTATCCTTTTTGTTTTACATTAGATATCCTATAAAGTTAATTTTAACAGCTAAAATGTAATAATTGTACTGGCCTCCAAGTGTTTGGAGAACAGCGTCACACACCATCTGAATATTAAAAATTATTTCAAAAACGAACTATTAATTTTTACTCTGATTTTATGCATAATATAAAAGCACACTTACTAAACACTACGGATGAATTAGAATCAATTAGCGTAATAATACGCATACAGTTGCTGTTGATTAAAACCGTCATTATTTTGTTCTTGATGAAACACTGAGATAAGCAGATGCACGTACCTCTAACATTATTTCAGAATAACTCAAAACAAGTGCCAGTAGAAGAGACTAACATATATTGTGACAGACATAATTGTGAATAAAACTGCTTATGAGAAACAAGATTTTAGACCTTTAAAATGGACAGTGAGTAAATATTAAGACTATATACAGCTTAACATTGTGTATAAACACGTTACAATAATGAGAATTTATTATTATTAGTTTTTTAGTGATATATCAGGGAGTAAAATCATTAATTACACAATAATTTACATTTATGCAAATGTGATATATATTTTTTTAATATACAAAATAAAAATATTCTAAAATAATATACAGAAAAAATGTTTTACATTAATTTTAACAGCTTAAATGCAATAATTGTTATGGCCTCCATGTGTCTGGAGAACAGTGTCATACGGTATCTGAATAATAATAATTATTTTTTTCTTTTTCGGCTTAGTCCCTTTATTAATCTGGGATCGCCACAGCGGAATGAACTGCCAACTTATCCAGCATGTGTTTTACGCAACGGATCTCTGGGAAACATCCATACACACTCACTCACGTTCATACACTACAATTCACCTGTACTACATGTGTTTGGACTGTGGGGGGAAACCAGAGCACCCGGAGGAAACCCACGGGAATGAAGGGAGAACATGCAAACTCCACACAGAAACACCAACTGACCCAGCCGAGGCTCGAACCAACAACCTTCTTGCTGTGAGGCGACAGCCCTACTGCGCCACCGCGTCGCCTAAAACTGATTTCAAAAACTAATATTTAATATTTACCAAAGAGCTTAGAATCATTATAAGCTCTTTTTATTTACTCTGATTTTTATGTATAATGCAAAACTTGTTGTGAATGGTACGGGTTACTAAACACTATCAATAAATTAGAAACTATTAGCCCTTTCTAGTAATAAGCATACAGTGATTGTTGTTGTTAATTAAAAACATTAATTATTTTTTATAGGCGCTGTATGATCCAGCGCCGTTCGCATTTTGCTCAGGCATTCAGTGCGCTGTACTAACCGCGCAGGCAGGCATCAGGGGTCCTTCTTCAGACTCACGGCGCTCGATTCTGACTGCTGAAAGTGTTGAATATCTGTTTAAAATCATATTTTTCGCTAATATTCAGGAGGATTTAACATCTGCGGGTTATGGAGGAGTTGGACGTGGAGCCCAGCACCACGGTAAATGAGCTGGATTGAATTGGGTCATCTGTATATATGAGTATTATTACACGGAGCAAGTTATATGTGAATTATACGCATGTGAGACATTGATAATTCCGTATTTCGGTGTTAAGTTGGTATTTAAAGGTAATATTATAGTGCTTATAAACAATTATATAGAATAATTTATATTTTTAAACAATTTATAAAGCATTTTACTACGAAGATTTTTAAATATTTATATTATTACTGTATATTATGGCAGGAACTGTCGTATTTACGGTCATTTTATATTATATATAATATAATACATTTAAAATAGTGTAAACATTAAACCATATTCAATGAGAATAAAGTGTGTGCTGTAGTGTTTCAACTAACTTTTGAATATAAGTAGTCTAAAAACTGCTGATACACTGTTTCTTCATCATGTATTGTGCTTTTTTGTGTATTTGATGTCATTTATTGATATCTATTTGAGTATAAATGAACAACTTGCAGTTATAATGACCTGTAATTAAGAGTAAATGATCACACTGCAGCTAATATGTAGTGCTGTAATGTAATTAAAAAGCCTTTGAAAGATTCAACAGTAAATTAATGCTGTTTGTCATTATACTATTAGTTGTTATTATTATTGTTTTCAATACTATTATTATAAATATGCAATTGTAATGAATATTATTGTTTACATTTGATTTTGACATTAAAGCATAATATGCGTGCATTATGAACAGTGATTTATCGGCTTCGTGAGTAAATATTTAACAAAATGTAAATTTAAAAAACTATATTATGCATGCTTTCTAAATATTTTATTAATAGTAAATATTTTTTAATGTAAACATTTCTTTGTAATATTTCACAGCAGTTTTTCTAAAATGGTCATGTTAGCAATAAAAAGAAAATGATCGTTTTGAGGCTAGCCTGTGATCCTTGAATGGAGATTTTGAGTGTGTGTGATATCAGGTGTGTTTTCTCACAGCTCGTTCCCGCTGCTGGAGTTCTTCAGAAACACCTGGGCTTTGAATGGGGACCTGGAGATCTGCTAGTTTACGAGACCAACTACAAACTACGAGGTATTCAGAGAATTAAGTAAACGTGTGTGTGTACAGTTAAAGTCAGAATTATTCGCCTCATTTGATGTTTTTTTTATTATTATTATTTACCAAACGATTTTAACAGAGCAAGGAAATGTTCACAGTATGTCTGATAATATTTTTTCTTCTGGAGAAAGTCTTATTTGTTTTACTTCGGCTAGAATAAAAGCAGTTTTTAATTTTTTAATCACCATTTTAAAGACAATATTATTAGACCCTTTAAGCTGTATTTTTTTTTTGATAATCTACAGAACAAACCATCATTATACAACTTGCCTAATTACTCTAACCTGCCTAGTTAACCTAATTAAACTAGTTAAGCCTTTAAATGTCACTTTAAGCTGTATAGAAGTGTCTTGAAGAATATCTAGTCAAATATTATTTACTGTCATCATGACAAAGATAAAATAAATCAGTTATTAGAGATGAGTTATTAAAACTATTGTGATTAGAAATGTGTTGAAGAAATCTGCGCTCCGTTAAACAGAAATTGAGGAAAAAAAATAAACAGGGGGGCTAATAATTCTGACTTCAACTGTGTGTGTGTATACATATACATGTACATATGCATATGTGTGTGTATGTATGTGTGTGTGTGTGTAGATATTTTTGTGTGAATGTATGTATCATAAGTGTGTTTGTAGTCCTGTCACGATAACAAACTGTTTGTTTTGTGATATATTTTCACAGAAATTGTTGCAATAAGTGATATTATTGTATATAAGAGACAATTTTATGCCACTGATTATATGCTGATTACATTTTTAACGTTATTTAGATTCTATTATTTGATGTTAAACAGGTAAATGTCCTCGTATATTTACTGCTAAATGTCCTATTAGGTAAATGTCCAGTTATAAACTTTGACAGCGGTGAGGTAGACTGTAAATTTGGCTTTAACTTTCTGGGCCCTATCATACACCCGGCGCAATGTGGCGCAAGGCATGACGCAATTGATGTTTGCTAGTTTCAGCTTGGCGCAAGAGTCGTTTTGAGGCGTTGCGCTACGCTGTTTAAATAGCAAATGCATTTGCGCTCATATGTGCGCCCATAGGCGTTCTGGTCTAAAAAGGGAGGTGTGTTGAGGCGCATTGCTGGCGCGTTGCTATTTTGATAAAACTATAATAGATTTTTTAATAGACCAGAACAAAGCCGGTCTAAACTCCAGCGCAGTGCGCGTTAGATGTGCGCGTCGCTTACACACTGCTTAATACACACAAGATGTAGAGCAATACGCAAATATCTTTACATATGAAAAAGAATTAAGATATTAAGGATATATATAAGATATAATAAGGATATATATAGGATATAAATATAAAGGATTAAAATATTACAAAACATATTATTTTCTAGCCTACATAAATTAAAAAACTTTACTTTCATGCCTTCTTCATCTCGGGGATTTTTGAGTTAATTCAAAACAATTTGCTTTTGTATAATGTTATTATTATTAGCAGTATTATTTATTATATCGGTCACACTTTACAATAAGGTTCATTAGTTAATGTTAATTAATGCATTTAATAACATGAACAAACAATGAACAATACATTTACTACTGTATTTATTCATGCTAGTTAACGTTAGTTAATGAAAATACAGTAGTTCATTGTTAGTTCATGTTAACTCATGGTGCATTAACTAAGCATGGACTTGGATGATAATAATGCATTAGTAAATGTTCAATTATGATTAATAAATGCTGTACATGTGTTGTTCATGATTAGTTTATGTTAGTAAATGCATTAACTCATGAACCTTATTGTAAAGTGTTATCATATATATATTTATATTTGTTTTATTAAAAACAAGCTTAGATTTGTCCACCTGCAGGTTTTAGACCATATGGGGCACAGCATGTGTTTTAGGATATAACTCAGGTTTTTGAACACACTTCGTTATTATTGTTCATTTATTCGTTTGCTGGAAATTAGAACTGAATTTAGAAATAGCTTTGAAACAAATATTTTTGCTAAACAAACGAAATTAATTATTTATAGACTAATTGATGTCTGTGCGTACAACACGTCTCCCTATTCACGAAAGTGAAAGTGAAAGTAGATAATTTATCTCTCATTCTCGCGCTGCAGATGCTCTGTTTATCTGTTTTCTTGGTAGTGAAATGCTCAGTTTTTCCACTTACTCTTACTTTACGTCATGTAAATAGCAAATGCGCTATAGTGCGACGCAGCTGGCTCTTAAAGGGAATGGGAGATGAGACTCTGATTGATTTATTCTCAAAACACACCTACAACTCATTAAGAAAATAAACTCAACCCTTTTAGACCATGCGCCACGGCGCAAAGCGGATTTTTCCATCCTTAAATTAGCAAAAGTGGATTCTGACATGATCTTAATGCGTTTGCGCCCTGCACTTTGGACATGGACCGTCAAAATAAAGCCTTCTATGTGAATTTGTAAATATATACTGCAGCAGCAAACGTTATTGAGGTCATCTCCAAGTATTGCACAATATAAGTTGATATATTGATTATTGTGACAGGCCTGTGTGTGTGTAAATGTGTGTGCAAATATGTGTCTTTATGCATGCATGCTTGTTTGTTTACACTTTATTGTCCCCAATGGGGAACTTTGTCTCGGACCGTAGGCCCACATTTTTTTATACACTGAACAGAAACAGACATCAAAAACAAAAATCAGCACGAACATTCAATCATCAGCAAAAATCACATATATAAACATTAAGATTTCTTAAAACGAGTGCATCTGCACACAGACAGCCTGTATTGTCGAACAGAAGGCAGTTACTCATACTCACAAAACACACTGTGCGAGGGGTCAGCTAATATTTTAACAGCTTCGTCCTGAACTGATTGCTCATTGAGAGATTGTAGGTAGGGCTGGGCGATTTTTCAGAATTTTCCGATTAATTCGAATTTACGTTTTAAGACGATTTAATTTTGAATGAAATTGAGAAATCGCGATTTTTAAATATATATATATATATATATATATATATATATATATATATATATATATATATATTTAATACATTATAATGGCACCAATGCGCTTGGGTTCACTCTCTGTATGAAGCAGGAAGCACACCAGAAGCGCCTCTCGGCGACGCGCCTCACAGCACCACGCCATAGATTTTAGAATTCTAAACAGGTTTCTATACACACACCAGTGCCGCCCAGCCACGATTCACGAAGCAGTTCATATTTCAGCCGCGCCACAGAGCGCCATCTGATTAGTTTCATGTTTAATATCACGTGAATGTGCGCGTTTGGTGTGTGATAGTTTAAACTGTCATGTCTGCGCCGTGTCGCGGCGCTTCTGGTGTGCGACCTGCTTGACTGCCTGTTAAAGCGTGAAGTCATGTAGGATTTTACTTGTTGCACGTCTGTGTGGATTGTCAAGACAGGGCTCAACAATAAGGACTGCCCGATGGCCCGGGGCCAGCGTGTGAGACGCTCGGGACAGTAGACAGGATCGTTACTGGCCCAATCGGGCCACTGCTGCCTTGTTACTAAAGTTTAATTTGCCTGTGACTAGTTGTTAATTGCGTACAAATACAGTTTTAGAATTGAGAAACAGTTTGTATTTTCAAGCTTTCAATTGCTACCTTCTCGGTTCTTCTTATCTGATTAGATGTTGTGAGCACGTTATTAGTACAGTGGAGAGACAGCAACATGGCGGTAACATCAAATGATGATGCTAAAGGAAAACATTTGTTTCTAACGTCTTGGAAGCAGACATATACCAGGGTACACCATGACTAAAAAAAATAAGTGATCTTTTGTACAGTTTGCCGTCAGTTTGGCAGGTCTTTAGCCATCTTTTGTTTCAAAACACTTAGAATTTTGCTCATTACACATTTATTAAAATTGTTTAAATATTACAGGGTCCCCGCGGGGTCTTAAAAAGAATTAAAAAGTCTTAAATTAAAAAATCGAAATTTATGGCTTTAAAAAGTCTTAAATTTGCTGTTCTAGGTCTTAAATATTTTTGCACAGGTCTTATTTTTGCGATGTCCATGTAACGCTACATCTAATGCTCATTTAAATTATTTTTGTTGTTGTTGCTAGGTTTTTGTGGTGTTGTAGTTCATTATTTCACTAGTCCAATTGTAATTTGCGGTATTACAACTACAAAAAAGTCAGCTTGCAATAGCCAATCAGCTTTTTGTTATTAAACTCAGTGCGCGCGGCGAATGTGACGTCATCGCTGTGCTTGCGGAAGTTCGCTTTGAGTGCGCGCGACATGATTTCGGCTGACAGAGTATGCCGTTATTTCACTGACAAATGTCGCAAGCGCAGTTTTATAAGTCGGGAGCGCTGTAATGCAAGAGAGCGAAATTTAAATAACTTTATTTTACCCCTAATTTTGTGCTTTTACATTTTCTCTCGCATGTTTTTGATATTGCGATATAGGTCTTAAATTTAATACTTAATGGTCTTAAAAAGGTCTTAAAAGGTCTTAAATTTGACATTATGATATCTGCAGAGACCCTGTATTAAAATTCTATATTTACAAACATTTTGACATTTTTTTTTATTTGTGGCTAAGAAATAGCTATTAACTTTTTTTTGGTGGGGCCAGTGAAAATATTGGCAGGGCAAGTAAAAATCTGAACCACTGGTCCGATTGGGCCAGTAGAAAAAATCTTAGCGTTAAACCCTGCAAGACATTTCCTCATCAAGTCGATAAACTCGAACATGTATGAAAGACGTAAAAGCCTGCCATGTGAAAAACCGTGCCGATCTTTTGGTTTGAACACTAGTAGAGGTGAGGGACTGTAGCAGTGAAAATGAAAGTAGCCGTGACGTCATTTAGCGGACCTAGTTGAAAACCAGATAGATCAGGCAGCATAATAGAGAGTGGAGCAAAGCGCATCAAATGATCCATATTTAAAAGGGGAAAAAAGAACAATAGATTTTTCCATGTTCAGTCATTTTTCTTCCACTGTATCTTTTTAAGAAAAAGGCAGCAGCATTACAACCTCTCATTCAATCAGAAGACAAAGTCAAAGCCGAGCTGACAGACAATCTTTCCTAGGCTCAGCAAAACTTGCAAAAAATACCTCTGTATTCCTGCAACTGCAATATTTACACAAATATCTCTTATTCAAATCTTCAGGAACGCTATTTAACTTGTGAATTTGTTTTACATTTATTTACACCTTGACCGATGTTTGTATAGCATGGCCATTAAAAATACAATGTTCCTTACCAGATGGTTTTTCAAGTTACTTTTAAAGAGACTGTTACTTCAGTCATGTTGTTGTAATGTTTTGAGAAGACTAGTAACTGTGGAAATATAAATTTATATCATCTAATTTCAAATTAACAATAATCTATGTATAACTAAAAAGTTATATTCTCTGGTTTTTAATTATTATATTTCATCGACATGCCAGCTAGGAGGGTCATTTAACCTTTGCCTTGCTGACTACAGACTAAAGCCTGATTTATACTTCTGCGTCAAACACCGGCGTATGCTACGGCGCTGACGCATAGCCCTTCGCCGTGGCCATCGCCGTCACTGACGTGCACCTCTCAAAAAATGTAACTACACGTCGCAACGACGCGTAGCATAAGCTCTGTGATTGGTCGGCTTGGTAGCGCTGACGAGTCTGGGCGGGACCGAGAGGCGCGCGAATGGCGCGACGCCGCGCGAGCGATTGTTTACAAGTGTGGAGTCCCGTGAAGGAGCTCCGGATGGAAAGTTTTGTTTTGTGTTTACCTCATAGTTAAAGTTGTTGCACGTCCGCCGGTTCCTGCCTCAAAATGAGCGAGTTTGAGCCACTTGTACATCCCGGAAGTGTTCAGGAAATGCAAAAAAGTAGCGAAGAAACTCGACACAGAGGAACATTTACACCTCACTGCCAACTAGCGTTTCGGAAGTGTTAATGCAGACCGGCAGAGACAGCGCGCAGAAGTATAAATGCACAGCCACGCGCGTTGCCTGCGCCGTGGGTTACGCCGGTCACCTGACGCAGAAGTATAAATCAGGCTTAAGCCAAAGTGATGCAATTATCAGTTTAACAGCATGGGGTGTCTATTGTTTTCTCTTTTCAATCAACTGGTCAGGCGGTTTCTGTCTCCAGAACATGATGAGATTAGAACTGAAAAAGCAGTTTACCCTGCCGACCACAACTCTTAATTTGCATGCTTTGTTTAGCCAAATCCCCTCCTCCTAAGAACACAATATAGACATGAAATCTTTGTCTTAATTCAGACTATTTTCTGACTTGTGTGAGACTTGTGAGAGACTTGTGAAAGAACTTGCAGACTGTGGACCTCTAGTAGGCTCTTGCAGACACATGGACATCTTAAAGACGCTGTAAGACTGCAGATTAACCAACACGTCTCAATAAAGGAATCCTGCTTGTTTCGAGTCTCCTGGACTGGGTTCTCTCTTCTTTTTCACTCATTTATTTTTTTACAACAAACACAATAAAAAAAAAATCGAAATCGTGAATCGGTCAAACTTTATAAAAAACCTAGATTTTTTTTTTTGCTTAATCGCCCAGCCTTAATTGTAGAGATTGATATTCCTTTTTCCCTGTGATTCTCATGTATGTAAAGTGTGTGTACATATGTGTTTGTGTTAATGTACTGTATGTATTATTAGTGTGTGTGTGAGGAACATGAAATAAAAACCCATCCTAGTCCTGAGGGGTGTTTCTGTGTTCAGGTTCGAGCTCTGCAGGCTCTCCGCTGGTGCACATGGTGAGGAAGGATGAGGACATCTGCTCCCCCATCCTGCGCAAGCTCTTCAACGAGTCGCATCTCATCTTCATGGGGCTGCAGAAGATTAAAGAGGACGCGCCCAGCAAAAACAAGAAGACGCAGTGAGTCCTCATGCATGAGACACAGTGTGCGGGACAGGGTAAAGGCGCAGTGTGTGTGTCTGACTGATTGCCCAGTGGTTAATGCACATGATATCTGTGTTTATTGTTTTCTTTATTAATAATAAAACTATTAATTTTATTCAATAATGTAAGTAAAACATGTAATGGGTCTACATTGATGCGAAACGAGCTAATTATCATCTTTAAAATCGACATAGGTCTCAGCTCTCGGTGATATCTTTGCCTATTGTCGATACACACTATTATTGTCTATTGGCAAAACCCTACTTCCCATCAAAAAACAGCAACAATCAGGTTTTGCAATCAAAAAAATGTCGTTTTAATGGAAGTCAATAGGGTAAAAACAGCCTTAAACATAAGGAAAGGGTTGTCAATTTGAACAATACACAAGAGTTACAAATCTAAACAATAATTCAGTGTGTAGGATTGACACCGAGTGGTTCCACTAGGTATGGCAGTGCAAATTCAAAATATTGGAGAGGGTTTTCTCCTATGACAGTACAAACAGGAGCTAGCATGCCTGAAGATTGAACTTTACACTGTAAGCTGATCAGCTAATGTTTATAATATTGATATTGTTTAC
Organism: Danio rerio; assembly: GCF_052040795.2. Lineage (NCBI taxonomy): Eukaryota > Metazoa > Chordata > Actinopteri > Cypriniformes > Danionidae > Danio > Danio rerio. The sequence goes on from NC_141023.1 coordinate 5,532,517, forward strand.
TAATTAAAAACCACATAATGTATTTTTATTACTCAGAATCTGCTTGTCATTTTGGAGGCTGCTGCTCTCCTCCAGAGATTGTAGTTTTATCTGCGTCCGCATATATTGAGGAAATTAAATAAACCGTTTCTCACCAAGGCAACCCAGAGTGCTGCAATATAATCAGTTAAACTGGCAGTGGGCTGGTTATTAGGGGTGTAACGATTTATCGTTGTTTGATTTATTGCGATGCAAAAATGTCACAATATGCATCGTGGCGTTATGACGATTTGATTACGATATGACATCCGTTTTCTCTTAATAGTTGACCTGTTTGCACGTGAGCTACGTTCCACCTGCTGTCGCACGTGAGTTCAGATTGCAGCAGCAGTAATGTTAGCAGACCAAGATGAGTGGAGCTGAAATAGAGGATGGCCCATCCTCTCAAAATCAGACGTCTGGCAACATTTCGGTTGTACAGTCATTGCTTTAGACTCGTCCGCTTTTTGACACGCATACTGGGTCAAACATCCTAAGTTTTAAAGTCTTCACAGTGATTTACATACTTTGCACAGCGACATGGAAACCTCCTAATGGTGTTAAAAGAGTCACATACTGTATTTATAAGGTACAATTCACCCTAAAATATCATTCTGTCTTCATATAATAATGTATTGGCGGCCGCAAAATCACACATGACGTGAGCTGACCGTGAGCTGTTACTACAGAGTGTGGACTATGATAGATGCGCGTGCGTCTGCTTCAGTGAACAGAACCTGCAGGTTGTGACTAACAGGTAATAAAGTAGTGAACAACATTCAGTTTGTGGAACAGAGTGATCGTTCAGGAGCCGCGTGGGAAGTATGAACAGCACTTAGCAGTGGAAATGAAACCGAAAGCGTGCACATTATTTAAATAATCATATCGCATTTTAGAGTTATGATTACGACGAGCATGAACTCTTTGGAGTATAGAGGTACACAAAAATGCACGTCAACATGATACACTTGATAGCGCCGACATCAGCGACGCCGAAGAAATAGTAAACCTGCCTAAACTGCTGAAAAGAGCCACGACTGTCCTGTGTAATGAAAAGACGGCCACCCTGTCACTCATCATGCCCAACATGAAGACAGCCATCCACAAAAACCTCTCAGACAGACACACATCAGTTCAGGATTATCTTATAGAACTGCTGATTACCTGGAAATGTAGATTGCACACACAAAAAACGCAAGTGACCAAGCAAAGCCTTAAGTTCTTACTGTTAAATTCAATTGAATTGAATCATTTCAATAATATTTTATAAGAAGTTTTTAAATTGTTTTATTTTCCAGAGACAGGCCTGTTTAATTTATTTATTTAAAGAAGGTTCAGTTTAACAAGTTGAAACAAAAGCAATACATAAAAAATAGTTTACTTGGTAATTAAATTTTTTAAAAATAAAATTTGCATTTCAGTTTAATTTTACATTTTTATTCCAAATATCGTGATACATGTCGAATCGTGAACACTATATCGTGATACACATCGTATCGTGAGCTGAGTGTATCGTTACACCCCTACTGGTTATAGAGATCAAAACAAACACAGACATTCCAAAACGGAACACGCATTCTCAGAGCAAACTTTAGTGTTGTTTTTCAGATAAACAAGAATGTTCACTTAGCATGTTTCTGAAATATCTGCAAGCATACTATGGTGTTTTTATGATTTAGAAGAGTCACAAACGTACATACAGCACCTTTATTGACTGTAGTGCGATGTGCTGCTGTGTGCTGCAGGTTTGTGAGCATCAGCAGGAACTACAGGTCTGTGATCAGAGCCTGTATGGAGGAGCTCCAGCAGAACGCAGGTAAACCTTAAACACAACATATGAGATGATGATGATGATGCGTTCAATCACAACCCAAGCTCATTCTGAAAACGTAGTCCCGTTTCTAGAGACAACGGAATACGTCCTGGGGGGTACGTACGGCCGCGTTTATTTTTTTCAAGCGAACGCTGCGGGGCGGTGTGACGCTGTTCCCTTTCACGCTTGCCTTACCTCCTTGTGGAGGGCTTCCCCGCTGCAACCCGTTTGTCCACTCAGCTCAGCGTGTATGTCGGCACGCTCGAGATGCAGAGAGGAGTCGACAACGGCGACCGGTTTCGAGTCCGGGGAAAAGCGGTTCCAGCAATCAGGTAAGACAAAAACAGAACCCCAAAAATTAAGTGAACGAGTTTCGTGACCGGGTGAGAACGCGGTGAAATCCGAAAGCGTGGTAGAAAAAAAAAATCGGGGCTTTTATTTTTTTGGACGGCTTTTGTAAATTGTTGCTCTGGTTTAGGGAAGCGAGCGGGCGGGCAGGAGGGTCGATCGGTAAAATTGGTTGGGTTCAGGGAAGGAGGAGGGCGGGTCGGCCGATTGGCCGGTCGCGCAGTCAATCATGCGTTCAGTCGAACAGCGGCCTCCGGTGGGTTCACGCGAGAACAGCGCGGGTGCAAACCGCACTCGCGAGAGGCGTCTGAGGTGCGAAAAAGCGCACAACAGCGGCCTCTGGCGGATTCGCAAAAACAAAAACTGCAGCCGTACGTATTCCGAGGTCTCCAGAAACGTCCGCGGGACTACGTTTCCACAATGAGCCTGGGTTGTTCAATCAGCTGATCACACTCTCATTCTCTTTCCAGTTACAGCACAAGATGGATCTTTAGCATCGCAGTATGGAGATCAGGTACTGTTAATTAAACATGCTTCCAAAGTAGGCTTGAGCCGGTAAAAGATTCTGAAGGTATGATAACCTTGCTTAAAATATCATGGTATCACACGGTATTGTGATTACTGCTCAGAAATAAGTTATTTTTAAATATCTAGGTAAAAAGCTGCAACTTTTTTCACATGTTGAACACAATTTATTTTATTTTAAGAAACATTTAAAATATTTTGGACCAGTAGTTTTTAATGTGGAGGTATTCTTTTCTGATGGAGATACAGTTGCTCTAAAAAATTTATAATGTTAAAAACAAAAAAACCTTAGGATCGATATTTTAGAAAACTTTGGCGGTTTTAAAACCTTAACTTTTCCAAACCACGATAAACCTTGCAATCGGTTATCGTCCCATGCCTATACCAAACCCATAACGTGGTTTTAATACCATTATATGTTTTGGATTTGTTTAATATTGAAATAAAAGGACAATTGTTCCATCAGTTTTATTCTAAGCAAATATATTGTGAAGTAAAAGTACTTTTGAAAGTTATAAATACTCTATGAAAAAATGAAAGTAAAAGCAAACTGTGATAAAATAGAAATATTAGATTCTGCATTAATTTAAATGTTGTAATTTCATTTAAAACTGCAATAAGAAAAAGCGAATTGAAAATATTAGAAATAAAAACCAAAACAACATGTATTACTAGTTGGAAATTAATAAAAGTAAAAATTATATTAAGCAATTCAAAATGTAACTAAATTCAGTAGTAATGTACTGTTAAAAAACAGTTCTAATTGTTTTAGATGAGACATGAAACATGATATACATGCTTTCTGGAAAATATTGATTATGCATAATATTTAGTAGAACTAAGTGAGAAATTAAATTTGACTAAATATGATGTGCATGCATTCTGATGACACAATTTTGATGTTTTGTAAATATTTTAGGCTTTAACAATGAAAACATTCATGCATTCAGAATGCTTCATTATTAACAATACATGAGTGTCACGACCCGGCTCAAAGGCAATGACAAAACTAAAGGGAGGACATACACCGGATGGTTTGGTACCAAAAGTACTTATTTAAACATTAAAGAATAATAAAGTGCTCATTTTAGGTTAGCCAAATCAAAGATTAACCAAAGCTGAAAAGAAACAAAACAAAGCAAACAGGAGCAAAAGCACAGCTTCTCTCCAAGCAAACACTGCTGGCTTTTTATAGAGGCGAAATCAGGTGTTCCCAATTGCGCAGATGAGTCTCTGTCCTTCCCGCTTCAGCTGATCAGTGGGTTGGTCTAAGAGACTCGTCACATGAGCTACACAGTTAAACAAATAAATGTATTAAACAGGTAAAAATGTGAGTAATAAAGTAACTTTAGAGTTTAATGAACTCAGATGGACATCAGATATTACTTTGATTACATACCAATTATTATTGTTATTTTTTTTTGCCACACTCTCTTTGAGAGCTTAATTTTATTTACTTTATTTTAATTCGGTAACACTTTATTTTGATGGTGCATTTGAGTGTTAGTAGACTGTCTGCTTAATATCTGCTGATACTGAATCTAAACAGACATTTAACTGACTATAAGAAACTTTGCAAGTACATGTCAACTTACACTAACCCTAACCCCAACCTAACAGTCTACTTGTTGGCATGTAGAAGCAACGTAACTAAATTCAACAAACACCATCAAAATCAAGCGTGACCTTAAATTCTGTTTATTGTTTAGTGTATCAAATGTGAAAAAGCTACTTATTATATATCAATAAGTAAATGTGGAAATGAATGCAATTAAATAAATAAATAAATAAAGAGCAATTCTGATGGACATACTGAAGTCAGAATATTCTGTTGCCTTCATAAGTGTTGCTGTGATCTCTCTAGGTCTCTATTCTCCTTGCCATCGAGCTGATCTGGAACCTGTGTGAGGTTCTGTTCATCGAGGCAGCTCCAGGTATAAACACACACACAAAACCAACCTGATTTCACCAAGTAGGACATGTTCCTGGATTAGTTACATTCAGAATAGAGTTTAAAGTATTATTACTGGTCTATAAATCACTAAATGGCCTAGGAGCTCAGTACATTACAGACATGCTCACTGAATACAAACCCAACAGATCACTCAGATCTTTAGGATCATATGAACAAGAGCAGGGGTGTCAAACTCAATTCTTGGAGGGCCAAAGCCCTGCACAGTTTAGTTCCAACTCTGCTTCAACACACTTACCTGTAGGTTTCAAACAAGCCTGAAGGACTCAATTAGTTTGATCAGGTGTGTTTAATTAGGGTTGGAACTA
>NC_141023.1:5722500-5752500 GCF_052040795.2 Danio rerio
AAAATATTATCAGACATACTGTGAAAAATTCCTTGCTCTGTTAAACATCATTTGGGAAATATTTAAAAGAGAAAAAAAATCAAAAGGGGGCTAATAATCCTGACTTCAACTATATGTAAACTTCTGCTTTCAACTGTGTATATTTGATCAAATAGATTTTAGGGATCTAAAGATTTGTTTTTTAATGATATTCATAAATTTTACAATCCTTTTTGGAGCCAAAAACGAATCTAAAGGGCACCTATTTTACCTATTTTCAAGATTTAAGTCTTTTGTGTCTCCAGAATGTGTCTAAAGTTTCAGCTCAAAACACCTCTGATGCAAGATGATTTGTTTTTGGATGTTTACATCATGTATACTATGCTTTGGCTTGTTTAAATCATGTACTGTGGTATTACTGTAAATATAGCATAGTAGCACTATGCTACATGCCATACCATACCAGCAGACATACACTAAGAATGTAGGATTTTTGATCTTCATGGTAGTACACTGATATTTCAGATTTTCTGTCCATGGATTATACACAATTAAGCACTTTAATGGCTTCTCATATATGTTTGCGTGGCAATACTATGATTTCAACATGGTATTTCTACAGTAAAGTTTAGGCGAAGCATGTGATTTAAATCAGAATGACTGGCTTCTCATCTGTAATCAGTAAAAATCCAATCAGAGTGATCCTAGCTTACTATAAATGGTTCGTTTTCTCCCTACTGCTCTATCTTCGTTTTGGAAGAATCCCCCCTTCCGGCCCAACTCCTCCTTTTCCTCCCTTTTCTAAGGGTGTGCTCTCGACACCTACCTGATCTCGGATCCCCTTATATGCTTATCGACCGAGCTGGAGCCTTGGGCTTTCTCCGAGCTCAGGGTTCTCTCCTGGGCTCTGGACAGAAAATGAAGTTTCTGTGTTATGTTCATTCTGAGAAGATGATATTTAAAGGGGTAGCTCACCCAAAATTGAACATTTCTTGTTAATTTACTCACCCAGAGGCCATCCAAGATGTAGGTGACTTTTTTCTTCTTCAGTCACACTTTAAAAAAAGATATACGCTACAACAGAGGTCTGCAGAAGAGCATCTCTGAACACACAACACGTCCAACCTTAAGGCAGATGGGCTACAGCAGCAGAAGATCACACCAGGTGCCGCTCCTGTCAGCTAAGAACAGGAAACTGAGGCTACAATTCACACAGGCTCACCAAAACTGGACAATAGAAGATTGGAGAAACGTTGCCTGCTCTGATGAGTCTCCATTTCTGCTGCCACATTCAGATGGTCGGGTCAGAATTTGGCATCAACATCATGAAAGCATGGATCCATCCTGTCTTGTATCAACGGTTCAGGCTGCTGCTGGTGGTGTAATGGTGTGGGGGAGATTTTCTTGGCACACTTTGGGCCCATAAGTACCAATTGAGGATCGTGTCAACGCTGACCATGTCCATCCATTTATGACCACAGTGTCTCCATCTTCTGATGGCTACTTCCAGCAGGATAACACAACATGTCATAAAGCGCGAATCATCTCAGACTGGTGAACATGACAATGAGTTCACTGTACTCAAATGGCCTCCACAGTCACCAGAACTTAATCCAATAGAGCATCTTTAGGATGTGGTGGAATGGGAGATTCTCATCATGGATGTGGAGCCGGCAAATCTGCAGCAACTGTGTGATGCTATCATGTCAATATGGAGCAAAATCTCAGAGGAATATTTCCAGTACCTTGTTGAATCTAGGCAAAAGGGGGTACCAACCCAGTACTAGTAATGTGTACCTAATAAAGTGGCTGGTGTGTGTGTGTGTGTGTGTGTGTGTATGTGTATATATATATATATATATATATATATATATATATATATATATATATATATATATATATATATATATATATATATATATATATATATATATATATATACTATATATATATATATAATGTTATATATAAAATATATAATGGCAGTGAATAGTGACCGGTTTTATAAATTAAAATAAACAAATACAAATGAGTCAAGATCAATAGTCATGGTTCAAGATCACACTAAGCCAAACAATCGGTCCATGTTAGAAACTGAACATTATCTACTATATTATTTGCCTGGTCTAACAGATCTCGCTGCATGTAGTTCAGCTGCTTTGACGACAAATCTGCCAATATCTGTATGACCATGCTGTGGATTAGAGCTAATGATATTTTAAATAACGTTCAATTTCTTACACAGACCAATCGTTTGGCTTTACAAGACCTCAGTGTGTCATCAGGAGCCATGGCTTTTGATTTGGACTTGTTTGTATGTGTTTATTTTAATCTCAGAAACCTGTCACCATTCACTGCCATTATATCAATCACCAATGACCTCAGATTCAGCTCAGAATCTGCTTTAGTGATCTACTGAAGAAGAAACAATGTCACCTACATCTTGGATGACCTGTTTGTGAGTAAATTAACTGGATATTTAGCATTGTTTGGGTGAACTATCCCTTTAAAACATATAAACACGTACATTCAGCATTGATAAACAAGCAGTATTTACTTGAGGATGCTCATCTGAAGGCTGCAGGTTTAGTCTTAATGATGAAAACACTGGAGGACAGTCGCTCTATGGTGACTCCACATCACATCACATGCGAGTTGTGAAAACAAATCCCACTGGTGCTGCTTGTGCTGCCAGAAATAAAGATGGATAACGCACAGAATGGAAAGAGAAGAGTTTAAATTGGGTGCAGGAGGATTGTGGGTAGGGCTGAGGTGTGAGCGCTGGGATTTGATGAGCAACACTGACCTTAAAGGCCTGTTGGCATCTGCAGCTGCTGTTTTTTTTCTGCTTGTGGAGAGAAGAAACCTTCACACTCGAGATCTGTGCGCACACACACACTTGTACAGCTATCTTTATGGGGACTTCTCATAGACAATGATGTTTGTACTGTATATTTTGTCCTTTTCTCCAACTCAACCCCTAAACCAGCAAACAATCTGCACTTTTACATGTTCAAAACACTTCATTCTGTCTGATTTATGAGCAGTTTTCCTCATCAGGACCAAAAAAAATGTCTCAAGTATAAAATGTACTGGTATTACTATACTTGTGGGGACATTTGGCACATTTTTGTAAATCTGCAGCTTTAAAAGATGGACAAGCCTCCGAGATCATACATAATAAAACTGGATTAAATAAATTAAGAACATTACATGGAAGTGAATCCATAAATCATAGAACCTATTACATTTACATTTAGTCATTTAGCAGACGCTTTTATCCAAGCTTGGTTTGCGTGCCATCATTAGATCTGCTCACTCACACTCAACAATTAGACTCATAAAATTCATTTAACGCTGTATTTTATTGCTTTTATGTTGCCTATATTGAAGAATGTGTTGAAACTGAGCTCATATTTCCTCATTTCTGACCCGCGCAGCGCTAGCGGAGAGAGATAACAGCTCTGAAGATCACACCTGAAGGCCTGCTATCCAGATTTATAATTAAACTCTTTCAGCGTGCGAAATTAGATTCATTCCTCAGAGGAGTTCGTGGCGTTTTAAGTGGCCGTTGTATTTCTCTTTCTCTCGGAGAGGCTTTAATTTAGCAGGTCAGATGTTATCGTCCTTTTCTCAGCTAGTTTTATTCAAACGCTGAAGCTCTGCATGACACACTTTTCATGGCTGGTGACAAAAAAGCTCCAGATTTCAGCCAAACATCTCAGTCTCCGACAACAGCTGAAGTGCGAGACCGTTTTGTGGGATTCGGGAGCCAAAAATGGGCCAGGAAAACTCTAAATGTCTAGCTGGAGCACATTGTCTCATTGCTTTCTTGTTCTGTGCAAAACTATAAACGTCACTAAAAGCATAACTATATCAGCTTCCACAGCCATGGATGATCAATATAAAAACAGTGACTATAATTATAGGTATATTAGCATCCAGACTGATGAATAATAACTATATCTATATCAGAATCCATAGCAACAAGTCATAACTATAATCATAACTTTAATCATAACTATATCAGTGTCAACACCAATAGGGGTTAATTTTAACTATACCTATAACCATAACTATAACCATAACTATAGCCATGACAACAACTATAACCATAACTATAGCCATAACAAACACAATAACCACAACTATAGCATAACAATAACTATAACCATAACTATAGCCATAACAACAACTATAACCATAACTATAACCATAACAAACACTATAACCACAACTATAGCATAACAACAACTATAACCATAACTATAGCCATAACTGTAACCATAACTATAGCCATAACAACAACTATTACCATAATTATAGCCATAACAACAACTATAACCATAACTATAGCCATAACAACAACTATGACCATAACTATAGCCAAAACAATAACTATAACCATAACTATAGCCATAAAAACAACTTTAACCATAATTATAGCCATAACAACAACTATAACCATAACTATAGCCATAACAATAACTATAACCATAACTATAGCCAAAACAATAACTATAACCGTAACTATAGCCATAACTATAACCATAGCTATAACCATAACAATAGCTTGAACCATAACTATAGCCATAACAAACACTATAACCATAACTATAGCATAACAACAACTATAACCATAACTATAGCCATAACTATAGCCATAACAACAACTATGACCATAACTATAGCCATAACAACAACTATAACCACAACTATAGCCATAACTATAGCCATAACAACAACTATGACCATAACTATAGCCATAACAACAACTATAACCACAACTATAGCCATAACTATAGCCATAACAACAACTATGACCATAACTATAGCCAAAACAATAACCATAACTATAGCCATAACAACAACTTTAACCATAATTATAGCCATAACAACAACTATAACCATAACTATAGCCATAACAATAACTATAACCATAACTATAGCCAAAACAATAGCTATAACCATAACTATAGCCATAACAATAACTATAACCATAACTATAGCCAAAACAATAACTATAACCGTAACTATAGCCATAACAACAACTATAACCATAATTATAGCCATAACAACAACTATAACCATAACTATAGCCAAAACAATAACTATAACCGTAACTATAGCCATAACTATAACCATAGCTATAACCATAACAATAGCTTGAACCATAACTATAGCCATAACAAACACAATAACCATAACTATAGCATAACAACAACTATAACCATAACTATAGCCATGACAACAACTATAACCACAACTATAGCCATAACAAACACTATTACCATAACTATAGCATAACAACAACTATAACCATAACTATAGCCATGACAACAACTATGACCATAACTATAGCCATAACAACAACTATAACCACAACTATAGCCATAACAATAACTATAACCATAAATATAGCCATAACAACAACTATAACCATAACTATAGCCATAACAATAACTATAACCATAACTATAGCCATAACAAACACTATAACCATAACTATAGCCATAACAACAACTATAACCATAACTATAGCCATAACAATAACTATAACCATAACTATAGCCATAAAAATAACCATAACTATAACCATAACTATAGCCATAACTATAACCACAACTATAGCCATAACAATAACTATAGCCATGACAACAACTATAACCACAACTATAGCCAAAACAATAGCTATAACCATAACTATAGCCATAACAATAACTATAACCATAACTATAGCCATATCAATAACTATAACCATAACTATAGCCATAACAATAACTATAACCATAACTATAGCCATATCAATAACTATAACCATAACTATAGCCATAACAATAACTATAACCATAACTATAGCCATATCAATAACTATAACCATAACTATAGCCATAACAATAACTATGACCATAACTATAGCCATATCAATAACTATAACCATAACTATAGCCAAAACAATAACTATGACCATAACTATAGCCATATCAATAACTATAACCATAACTATAGCCATAACAACAACTATAACCATAATTATAGCCATAACAACAACTATAACCATAACTATAGCCAAAACAATAACTATAACCGTAACTATAGCCATAACTATAACCATAGCTATAACCATAACAATAGCTTGAACCATAACTATAGCCATAACAAACACAATAACCATAACTATAGCATAACAACAACTATAACCATAACTATAGCCATGACAACAACTATAACCATAACTATAGCATAACAACAACTATAACCATAACTATAGCCATGACAACAACTATAACCACAACTATAGCCATAACAAACACTATAACCATAACTATAGCATAACAACAACTATAACCATAACTATAGCCATAACAAACACTATAACCATAACTATAGCATAACAACAACTATAACCATAACTATAGCCATGACAACAACTATAACCACAACTATAGCCATAACAAACACTATAACCATAACTATAGCCAAAACAATAACTATAACCGTAACTATAGCCATAACTATAACCATAGCTATAACCATAACAATAGCTTGAACCATAACTATAGCCATAACAAACACAATAACCATAACTATAGCCAAAACAATAACTATAACCGTAACTATAGCCATAACTATAACCATAGCTATAACCATAACAATAGCTTGAACCATAACTATAGCCATAACAAACACAATAACCATAACTATAGCATAACAACAACTATAACCATAACTATAGCCATGACAACAACTATAACCACAACTATAGCCATAACAAACACTATAACCATAACTATAGCATAACAACAACTATAACCATAACTATAGCCATGACAACAACTATGACCATAACTATAGCCATAACAACAACTATAACCACAACTATAGCCATAACAATAACTATAACCATAAATATAGCCATAACAACAACTATAACCATAACTATAGCTATAACAAACACTATAACCATAACTATAGCCATAACAACAACTATAACCATAACTATAGCCATAACAATAACTATAACCATAACTATAGCCATAAAAATAACCATAACTATAACCATAACTATAGCCATAACTATAACCACAACTATAGCCATAACAATAACTATAGCCATGACAACAACTATAACCACAACTATAGCCAAAACAATAGCTATAACCATAACTATAGCCATAACAATAACTATAACCATAACTATAGCCATATCAATAACTATAACCATAACTATAGCCATAACAATAACTATAACCATAACTATAGCCATATCAATAACTATAACCATAACTATAGCCATATCAATAACTATAACCATAACTATAGCCAAAACAATAACTATGACCATAACTATAGCCATATCAATAACTATAACCATAACTATAGCCATAAAAATAACCATAACTATAGCCATAACTATAACCATAACTTTAGCCATCAGTAACCATAATTATAGCATAACAATAACTATAACCATAGCTATAGCCATAAAAATAACCATATCAACAACTATAACCATAACTATAGCCATAACAATAACTATAACCATAGCTGTAGCTATAACCGGTAGCCATAACTATTTCTTTATCCACACCAATGGGTGATAACTATAACCATAACTATAATTAACCATAACTATATCATTACCCTTAATGGATAATGACAATACTCATAACTATAACCATGACTATATCAGTGTCCACACCAATAAGTGATTACTATAACCATAACTACAACCCCAAATCATAAAAAAGTTGGGACAGTATGGAAACCGTAAATAAATTAACTAGTGTTTTCTAGATGTATATTGACTTGTATTGCACTGCAGACGATACAAAAAACATTAAATCATATAATAATATTTGGTTCTTTCAACATATTTAAAAAAAAAAGTAGGACAGTGAAGCATTTACCACTTTTTAATGTTGCCATTCCCTTTCATAACACTTAAAAGACACTGAAGACCCCAAGTGATGAAGTGTTTCCAGGTGTAGTTTTGTCCCATTCTTCCTACAAACAAGTCTTAAGGTGGGCAACAATACGTGGTCTTCGTTGCCACATTTTGTCCTACTAAATTCGCCACACGTTCTCTATTGGAGACAGGTCGGGACTGCAGGCAGGCCAGTCAAGTGTCTGTATCCTCTTTCTCCAGAAAGATTTAAAAAAAAATTAAAAATTGTGGTGAAACTTGATGATAGCGGAATAGAATATTAACATACAGATTCCCAGCCAAACAAACGTGGGGATTCAGCAACATCTCAGGTTCTCATTTTACAACCATACAAAAAAAAGTTACAAGTACCCCTGATTTTAACCATACACTCAATGAGCTAAAATGAGCTGAATCAACACAATTCTTGAGGTTTTTGGGGGGCAACTTAATTGTGTTATGTTCAATCGACTTAAATTTAGGTTAACTTAGTAATCGATCTGTGCTGACATCAAGAAATTGTGTGGAACCCAGCATTTAGTGGATCCACACCACTTAGATAAAACAAACCTGATTTATAATATAGTTTTAACATTACTAAATACCATAAGCTAAGTAGAAGTAATGCTAATGGCTAACGCAAACAAAATATCAAAACTCAGAAATAAATGCAATAATTAAAATGAACTCTAGGTACTTTTTGTGTGGAGCAAAAACACATTTTAAATAAAATAAACAAATCAAGTGACTTAAACCGTCTTTAAATGTGGCCTGAACACCAACATCTCATCACTTTCATATAGACAGAGAGTTCTTTGACCCCATGATCAATTGCGTTATGTTTTATCGTTCGCTGACATGAATCTCCGAGACTAAGTGCTCGATTGCTCAAACATGAGTTACGACACACATTAAGATGAGCAGAGACTCAATCTGCCCTCACCTTTGCTGGGTTTGGACATGCGAGGACGAGTCTCTCCTGTGGGTGTTTATAGATTACTCTCTGTTTAATGGGATGTTTGACTTCTGGAAGAGGTGAAACAAGGGTCGAGGGGCTTTCGGGGTCAACATCACCCCGTTAGTGCTGGGTCATCTGCTCTAGTAGACAATAACAATAAGGCCATTCTCTTAGATTAGACAGAAACCTTTGAGGATGAATATATATCATTAAAGGGAGAGTTCACTTAATTATTTAACTCCACTCATTGTTTACTCATCCAATCCTGTTTGGGTTTCTGTTGAACACAAAGAAAGATATACTGAATGATGGTGGAAAAACAGCTGTTGACTTCTATTGTACTTATATTTAATATTTAATTGAGTATTTTCTACTTATATATAGTACAGGGTGGGTCATTTATATAGATACACCTTAATAAAATTGGAATGGGTGGTGATATTAACGTCCTGTCAGAGGTGGGTAGAGTATCCAATATCTATAGTCTAGTAAAAGTACAAGTACTTGCGTAAATTTGTACTTAAGTAAATGTAAAAGTAACAATCTTAAAAGTTACTCGAGTAAGAGTAGAAAAGTATCTGATGAATAAATTCCTCAAGTAAATATTATTATTATTAATTATTATTATATTACTTTTCATTATATATATATATATATATATATATATATATATATATATATATATATATAAAATATTTCCCAAATGATGTTTAACAGAGCAATTAGATTTTTACAGTATGTCTGATAATATTTTTTCTTCTGGAGAAAGTCTTATTTGTTTCATTTCGGCTAGAATAAAAGTAGTAATTAATTTTTTAAAAACCATTTTTGGAACAAAATTAGTAGCCCCTTTAAGCTAATTTTTTTCCGATAATCTACAGAACAAACCATTGTTATACAATAACTTGCCTAATTCCCCTAACTTGCCTAGTTAACCTAATTAACCTAGTTAAGCCTTTAAATGTCACTTTAAGCTGTACAGAAGTGTCTTGAAATATATCAAGCAAAATATTATTTACTGTCATCATAACGAAGATAAAATAAATCTGTGATTGGAAATAGGTTTCTAAAACTATTATGCTTAGAAATGTGCTGAAACAATCTTCCCTCCATTAACAGAAATTGGGGAAAAAAATAAACAGGGGCGCTATTAAGTCAGGGGGCTAATAATTCTGACTTCAATTGTATATATATATATATATATATATATATATATATATATATATATATATATATATATATATATATATATATATATACACACACACAGGAGGGAGCGTTCTGGAGTCGGGCTAGACACTGCGCTCGGACCCTATCTCTCTTTATCCTGATAAGAAGGATAACACGAGTTAGGGTGTCTTCCCGAGCTCAGAGCCCTCTCCCCGGACAGCACACCAAATATGCATATTCTATTCAGTCAAATATCTGTGAGTGTGAACTCGTGAAGTGTCAGTTTGCCATCATACCTCAGCAGCACACCAGGGTTAATTTACACACCGGTAAAAGCCTGAAGTAAACAGATCTTAGTGAAACTGTAAGATTTATGATTATTGTAATTCAAATCTACAGGCACAAACTGATCAAATGTGACCAAAGACATTCTTTAAAGTGCATGCTGGAGGTTTTCTTTACTTTAGACAAATAAGAAAAGCACTCAAAATCTCAGACACGATGGCATCGATCTGTGTGTTTAACGGAGGAGACGTGCCAAAACACACACCATCATAAGACGACACACTGTGCTGAAACTCAGAGCGGCAGGATTTATGATGCTCAGCCTGTTATCAGGAGCAGAAATCATCATGTTTGAGGAGCGCGGATGAAAAAAACACATGATTTCAGAGAGTGATCTGACCCGCGGCCCTTAAACACACGTCAGATGAAGTGAGTTAGATGAGTTCAGATGAGTTAAAAGGAAAGTTCACACTAAAAATGAAAAATCATCCTTTACTTGTTTCAATCCTTTATGTGTTTCTTTCGTCTGTTGAGCACAGAAGAAGATGTTTTGAAAAATGTTGGAAACCTGTAACCATTGACTTACATAGTATTTCTTTTTTTATTATAGGTGTCTACGGTTTAAAGCATTCTTCAAAATATCTTCCTTTGTGTTAAACAGACAAAAATAGACACTTTTTTTTATACTTGGTTTATACTTCTGCATTAAGTGATCGTGGTAGCTGTGCATTTAAGCTTCTGCGCGTTGTTTCTGTTGCTCTGCAATAACACTTCTGAAACGCTAGTTGGCAGTGAGGTGTTTATATTCCTCTGTGTCGAGTTTCTTTGCTGGTGTTTTGTTTTTTTCTGAACGCTTCTTTGATGTACAAGTGGCTCAAACTCGCTCATTTTAAGGCAGGAACCGGCGGACGTTCAACAACTTTAACCATGAGGTAAACACAAAACAAAACTTTCCATCAGGAGCTCCTTCACAGGACTCCACACTTGTAAACAATCAGTCTATAGGGATCGTGAGGCTCTTGGTCCCGCCCACACTCCTCAGCGCTACCAAGCCGACCAATCACAGAGCTTGCGCTAAGCATTGTTGCGACGTGTAGTTATATTTTTTGAGAGGTGCACGTCAGCTACGCTGACGGCCACGGCGAGGGCTATACGTCCACGCGTAGGCCATGCTGTAGCATATGCATGTGCTTGACACAGAAGTATAAATCAGCCTTTAGACCACCTGCTCCCATTCAAATTACACCAGAGTTACCGACCGCTACCGTGTTTTAGTCAGAAATTTATTCCCGCAGTGCAAGAAATATGGCCGGGTCCCATGGGGTACAGCGGCAATGCAGACCACTAATTTAAAGTACACATGAAATCAAAACAAACCACATGATTTTGTTAGCTCAAATGGCTAACTTTTCTCATTAGGAAAGAACATAGTTTGCCCTTGTAATCTTTAATTGAAATCTGAAAATGCACTTCCTGTTTGTTTTCAGTTAAATTCTCAGGTTAGGTCTGTCTGAGGTATCTCGCAAAGACGTCAGTTTAGACAACAAACAGAAGTGGTGAGGAGGAGGAGTCTGTTAGGCTGTAATACCTCTCCCCAAAACCTTTTCCCCATCTTTCCCCTCATAGCAAAATTTCTCTGGCCCAGATCTGGCCCACACCATCAGCATTTGCTTGGCCCAAATGCCGCAGTTAATTACAGTACATGACCGGACCAAGTCTGGCTTCCATACGAGAGGCAAACGTGGACCACATCTGGGCCAAGTCTCAGCCAAGTTAATAACCCATAACTGGGCCTGAAATGGGCCAGATATGTTGGTGTGTCCTGATTGCAACGTTTTTTTTTATAAACCCTTGAAGCAATTCGCTTTATGGCTGTGCTTTTTCTTGAAGCGACCAGATTGGGGATTTTTTCTTTACTCAAAAATAATTGAAATGCATTTTAAAAGTGGGCCAAACTTACGTGGCCCACATACACATTTTTAACATCAGGGCCAAATACTACATTTGATATGTGGCCCAGTCTTGAGTGCTGCCTGTAAGACGGTGCCACTTCGGCCAAACCTGGGCCATGTTTGGCCCACGTGCTGTATGCCAGTGCCGGACGAATGCCTGCTGTGCCAGCTTTATGCCAAATCTGGGCCAGAATTCCTTGCTACCTGGGTATGAATGAAATGCCTACTTTACTACATCCAATCAGCTCGCAGTAGAAAAAAAAACAAGCCACACCCACTGTTTGCTCATGTAATATTTTGTTTCTCTAGGAACTGTGTCACAATACAATGGCAGATTCCAGTTCATGCTGATGTAACCCGCCGGTGCTACGCCACCCAACCCGCTCCGAGCTGGGATCGAACCGGCGACCTTCCGCATGGGAGTCGGTTGCTCTAACGAGGAGGCTAAAGACCATAGCCACTAGCGTCTGTCGCTAGAGCACCCATTAGAGGTCAGAGGAGTGAGGTTTACCTGCACAGCACTTACTAGCTGGCCTCCGGTACACTCACCCCCCTAAACCTCACCCCCATCCGGGTCACGGCACCAATGTAACCCCGCCGGTCCTAAGCCACCTAACCTGCTCTGAGCTGGGATCAAATTGGCGATCTTTCGCATGGGAGTCGGTTGCTCTAACAAGGAGTCTAAAGACCATGGCCTGTAGCGTCTGTCGCTAGAGCACCTTTAGAGGTCAGAGGAGTGAGGTTTACCTGCACAGCACCTACTAGCTAGCCTCCGTTATACTGACTTTAACCAGAGAGCGCGCACGCATACACACACACACACAGTGAACTCTTGAATTCTCTACGGCGCAGAATCTGGAAAGTCAGACAGATTTGGAACAAGCACATTGTTTTAGTTGAGCTGTGGCTTTAAATCTTATCAGAGAGTCAGATGACAGAAGCTTTTGTATCTGCAGATCGTGCACACATGAATTGAAAAGACTTCTGTTGTTCTTCTGTCAGGTTAATAATCATATTTTCTGTGATCTCGGGATCATGTGATATTTGAGGTTTTCTTTTTTAATCTGCAAAAAATGTCAACAATTCTGTTTCTTTTTTTGTCAATATGGGCTGCTGTGTGTACATTGAGGAAATAAATGAACAAATGATTTAAGCAAATGGCTGCAATATAACAAAGAGGGCTCAGAATACATTCTGTGTCCACTGTAAGGGAGGACATTTCACCCTCACAAGTATAAAGCTAAACACACACACACACATACAGTGCATCTGGAAAGTATTGATAGCGCTTCACTTTTTCCACATGTTTTTATGTTACAGCCTTATTCCAAAACGGATTAAATTGATTCATTTCCTCAACATTCTACACACAATCCTCCATAATGACAATGTGAACAAAGAGTTTTTGAAATTGTTGCAAATTTATTACAAACAAAAAAGCTGTAAAATCACATGTACATCAGTATTCACAGCCTTTATCGTGAAGCTCTACATTGAGCTCAGCTACATTCAGTTTCCACTGATCATTCTTGAGATGTTTCAGCAGCTTTATTGGAGTTCACCTGTGCTCAATTCAGCTGATTGGACATGATCTGAAAAGGCACACATCTGTCTATATTAGGGCCCAGGGTTGACAGTGCATGTCAAAGCACAAACCAAGTATGAAGACAAAGGAATTGTCTGTAGATCTCCAAGACAGGATTGTCTCGAGGCACAAAGCTGGGGAAGGTTACAGAAACATTTCTGCTGCTCTGAAAGTTCCAGTGAGCACAGCGGCCCCCATCATCCGTAAGTGGAAGATGTTTAGCCACCAGGACTCTTCCTAGAGCTGGCCGGCCATCTAAGCTGAGTGATCGGGGGAGAAGGGCCTTAGTCAGGGAGGTGATCAATAACCCGATGGTCACTCTGTCTGAGCTCTAGAGTTCTGTGGAGAGAGGAGAACCTTACAGAAGGACAACCATCTGTGCAGCAATCCACCAATCAGGCCTGTATGGTAGAGTGGCCAGACGGAAGACACTCCCCGCCTGGAGTTTGCCAAAAGGCATCTGAAGGACTCTCAGACCCTAAGAAACTAAACTCTCTGCTCTGATGAGACTCAAATTGAACTCTTTGGAGTGAACGCCAGGGGTTACGTTTGGAGAAAACCAGCTCTTGACCTCAGACTGGGGCGATGGTTCATCCTCCAGCAGGACAATGACAAGTGGACAAGTGGAGTGGCTTCACATCAACAACATACAAACACACATAAACACACAGATACACACACATACAGACACACAAATTCATAGACAACAAACACACACAAGCACACATACAAACGCACACACATGCATAGGTACACACAACACATGAATAAACACAGCACACAAACACACACTCAAACTCATAAATCATTTCTAAACAGGACTCAGTTTGTTAGCGTACCCGTCTGTGTAGTTTATTTTATGTAAAGCCATTTATACGATCCAGGACCGGTGAAGGGATGATCCCAAGGTATCCATAATCCTGGACCAGGCCGTATCCTGAGCAGCTGCTGTGGTGGTCATAGAGGAATGGAGTGCATGAGACTGATTACTGAATGACCCCAGTGACAAACGAGTCCCCGCATTGAACACCCGTCTGAACACACGCCATTGACCTTCTCACACCTGCAGAGTCTCCACGATGGACGTCCAGCTTTCTCCAGCCTCCGCCGCCTAGACTGCAGCTCCACACAGGACGTTTGGCCAGAAGAATAATGGTTGTGCCCAACAGAGCCTGGCCTCTCTTGGGGTTTTTTCCTTCACTTTCGTCAATTGAAGTTTTTTCCTCACCGCTGTCACTGACTTACTTGGATCTGGACTTGTGGAGCTGCGTATCGATGGATTTGCTCTTCAGTGTTTGGACTTTCAGCAGTGAAATTTAAACCACACCGAAATTGAACTGAATTTCAACTGTGGAATCTGGATTTTACTAGAACTATGTAAAGCTGATTTGACACAAACTACTGTACATTGTAAAAGCGCTATAGAAATAAACATGAATTGAATTTTATGAAGACAAACGTTTTTATTTTTAGTAAATCGCTGTCATGCGCCATCGGTGTTTGTGTGAAAAGACAGAAGAAGCAGAATCTGACGGTAAAGGAGAGGGGTTAAAGCTGTTATCATGAACTTGAGCTCAACTGCTTCCAGCTCAAGTTCATCACAGCAGAGTTTACTGCCGAGAGCGGCGCTGGTTAAATATTACCGCAGATTATCTAAAGAACGCTTATCTGTTCAGCTGAGAGCAAACATACTTTCACACACATTCACACACATGCACACACACACCAATGCATACAGTTGAAGTCAAAATTATTCGCCCTCTTGTGAATTTTTTCTTTTCTAATATTTCTTGAATGATCTTGAACGGGTTCAGGAATTTTTCACAGTATTTCTTATCATATTTTTTCTTCTTGAGAAAGTCTTGTTTTATTTCGGCTAGAATAAAAGCAGTTTTTAATTGTTCATTCATTCATCATTCATTTTCTTGTCGGCTTAGTCCCTTTATTAATCCGGGGTCGCCACAGTGGAATGAACCGCCAACTTATCCAGCAAGTTTTTACGCAGTGGATGCCCTTCCAGCCGCAACCCATCTCTGGGCCGCAAGTTGGCGTTTCTGTGTGGAGTTTGCATGTTCTCCCTGCCTTCGCTAGGGTTTCCTCCGGGTGCTCCGGTTTCCCCCACAGTCCAAAGACATGCGGTACAGGTGAATTGGGTAGGCTAAATTGTCCGTAGTGTATGAGTGTGTGTGTGAATGTGTGTGTAGATGTTTCCCAGAGATGGGTTGCAGCTGGAAGGGTAAAAACTTGCCGGATAAGTTGGCGATTCATTTCGCTGTTGCGACCCCGGATTAATAAAGGGACTAAGCCTCTCAAGGTTGCAGGTTTGTGCGCTTTTCCCGAGTGTATGTTTTAACACGTGGGTTTGCTTTGTTTTGGTTGTCCATGTGTATTTGTTATACTTACGTGCTATGACGACACTCAGCTGGTCTGATTAGCTCACCACAAACATAGGTGACGTTTCTATGTTTCTTTGTCAGTTCGTTAACTTGCTCATGTGTGTGTTGTCTGTGCTCAGGCCCCTGAGGAGAATTACCTGGACACTGTTATCCTGTCTGTTCCTGCCCTGTGTTTTTCGTCCTCTTAGCCTGTCACTATTATTGTTTGTTTATTTTGACTTTGTCAAATAAACATTGTCACTTGGGGTCCGTTCTTCGTACCTCGCTTAAATGATCTAAGATGATTTGGCAGATCCTGGATCTTTTCATTTCGATAACTGATCTCTCGCTAATTTGGTTCTTCAAACGAGTTCGCGAATCAGATTAGAATGTCTGGATGAACTGATCTGAGATCGCTGCGTGTGTTGTGAAGGACAGATCTATCGATCCTCGAAATCATGATCAGCAATGCAACGATTGGCTGACGGCACAGCAGCGTAATGACATCATCTGATTAATATTCAATTATCCATGTGAGCAAAATTACATCAAATTAGCAGCAAACGGCGTGTTAAATATGACACACAATAACCTTCCACATTTGTTGTGAGCTGCAGGCTTTACACTTTCTTGTGTCAAGAGTATTCATCATGTATTTCAATGCATATCAGTGTATTTAGTTCTACATTTAGAAAATATTGTCTATATTACAGTAGCCGTTTTTTAATCGGTGTAAAGAATAACTGGTTGTTTACAAAAGCATTTTGATATTGGTAAAGGCGTCTGCAACTTTTGTGAAGCATCAAATCACTATTAACTATCAAAACATGTTTATGACTGCTGAAATGTAATATTGCTTTAAAAAAAGTCACATATTCTGCATTTCTATCATACACAATTTGTACTAAAGCGATCAAAAATATCAATTTTTTTCTTTTCAATTTTTGACTTTTCAAGTTTTCTCTGTGCACCACCAGGTGGCAGTCTTTGTACTTTCATTTCGAGGGTGCAGATTGCATAAGTTTTATTAATATGTATAACTTTATTTATTTTATTAATGACTATAACTTCATATATATATAGTTAAAAAATATTTACTATTTTCCCAAGTGTATATAACTACTACTGTAAGAAAATATCAGTATTCGGAACATACTTTCTGGATTATCTTTGCTTGAACTGAGCTGATCTAATCCTGTTTATATGAATTGAACCTGCTCCCGATCAGGTTTGACCTAGCAGAACTGTTGCTATGACAACAACTCTCGGATCAGCTTCGAAGAACGAAACGATCCTGGAAACGATCCTGGATCGTGTCAAATCGTCAATATCCAAATCCAGCTAACTGAGTAATCCACGTACGAAGAACGGACCCCTGCTATTGGATCCTCTCAGACTCTTATTTTGATCATAACAAAGCCGACAAGAAAATGAATGAATGAATAAAAATTAATCAGATTGAGGATGCTTTCACACCTAGTAGTGTCTTGAAAAATATCTAGTCAACTATTATGTGCTGTCGTCATGGCAAAGAGAAAATAAATCAGTTATTAGTGATGAGTTATTAAAACTATTATGTTCAGAAATGTGTTGAAAAATTCTCAGTTAGACAGAAATTGGGGGGAAAATATACAGCAGGGCTAATCATTCTGACTTCAGCTGATTGCGGATGCTCAAACAGTTTATTGATTAACCTTAACCGAATGTTTGATCCTGCAGGTTTTTCACAAACTTCCCATCGGCGAAGCAGTACTTCGAGCATTTCCGTGAGCTGCAGGACCCGGCGGAGATGCAGCAGAACGCGCAGCTGAAGAAACACGGACAGCGAGTCTTGAACGCTCTCAACACACTGGTGGAAAACCTGCGAGATGCTGACAAACTCAACACCATCTTCAACCAGATGGGCAAATCACACGCGCTGCGCCACAAGGTGGACCCTGTTTACTTCAAAGTGAGTACGAGGAAACACCAGAACGAATTCTAAGTGGTCACTATGTTTCCGCAAGGTTAAAATTGATTCATTTATGGAGCCACATTTCCGGGTTTCTCAGCAGCAGAAGTCGTCATAGTTTGGGTGAACTTTACAGCACATTGAATAGAAGAATTTATTTACAGTCCTATTTGCTTAAAATATTGACAGAAAAACTCCACGATGGTGTTATCAAGACATTCAGAAACAGAAAAACAATAGTGTGAGACTGATAACGGCAGCCAGAAGAGGGAATAATGGAGAGGGTTCTGGATGCAGACATGGTGCTGTGCAATCTGAGCTGCATCCAATGCTCACCTAACCCCACCCGTTACAGTGATGTCCCTAGCTCCATTTGAGTGCATTGTGTCTGACATTGCATCGCTGAGTGATGCAGTTTCAGCTTGCATCATAAAGGCTGCATGCAGATACTATTGGAATAATGTCAGATTTACTGTCCTGCACCTGTAAATGCTGCAGTACACACACCTCACACAACAGGTAATTCTTCTTTTGTAATTTGATGCAAAGATGATATAATACATACATAAAAAATTCATACACAAACACATCTATGTTGAGCTGCTTTGAAACAATCTACATTAAGAGAATCGAATAAAGATGAATTGAATGGTTTGCAGCACTCTAATATGACAGTGTACACATCATTCCTGCACACATCAGTGTTCAAACCTCTTCCGGAAGTTGATCTTGCATGATAGGATCCCTTTGAGCTTGGAGAATCTGATGTTCCCTATTCAGACACACAGGATCTGTACGTGCATGACTGAGCTGCTGAGCGAAAACATGAACACAGTGTGCTTCCAGACACCAGAGTCACACACAGTGCAGCAGCCGTTTTAATTGTTTTCAAAAGATCTCTCTTATACACACCGGGGCATCTGTGACACGCTGAAGCATGCTAAACTGTGATAAATTATTGATATTTCTTATTTTTAGCTTCACATAAGCTGGCAATCACTCTAAAACCACCTAGCAACAAGCCTAGCAGATGCGACACCTTAGCAACCACCCATAACCTCATAGCAACCACAGAAAACATCACAGAAGCCATTTGCAACACCACAGAATACTGTATAGAAACCGTTTAGGAGCTATTCTGAGCAACCTAGCAACGACATAACACCACGACAACCCCTTAGCAACAGACCCACACCCCTTTGAAAACCTTAGCAACAATTTAGGAGTCACTCTGGCCACCCTAGCAACAACAGCTCTAAGCAACCTAGTAACAACATAACACCATGGCAACCACTTAGCAACAGTCTCACAACCCCTCAGAAAACCTTATCAACATTTAATGACCAACTCTGAGCAACCTAGCAACAACATAACTCCCTGGCAACCACAGAGCAACAGTCTCACAACCCCTCAGAAAACCTTAGCAACAGCTTACGAGCCACTCTGAGCAACCTAGTAACAACACAAGACCATGGCAACCACTTAGCAACAGTCTCACAACCCCTCAGAAAACCTTATCAACAGTTAAGGATCAACTCTGAGCAACCTAGCAACAACATAACACCATGGCAACCACAGAGCAACAGTCTCACAAACCCTCTGAAAACCTTAGCAACAGTTAAGGACCAACTCTGAGCAACCTAGCAACAACATAACACCATGGCAACCACAGAGCAACAGTCTCACAACCCCTCAAAAAACCTTAGCAACAGCTTATGAGCCACTCTGAGCAACCTAGTAACAGCACAAGACCATGGCAACCACATAACAACAGTTTCACAACCCCTTTGAAAACCTTTGCAACAGCTTACAGGCCACTCTGAGCAACCTGGCAACAACATAACACCATGACAACCACCTAGCAACAGTCACAGAACCCAAAGGAAAACTTTAGCAACAGTTTAGAAGCCCCTCTGAGCAACCTAGCAACAACACAACACCATGACAACCACAGAGTAACAGTCACAAAACCCATCAAAAAGCTTATAAACAGTATAAGAGCCACTCTGAGCACCCTAGCAACAACACAACACCATGACAACTACATAGCAGCAGTTTTACAACCCTTCTGAAAACCTTTGCAACAGCTTACAGGCCACACTGAGCAACCTAGTAACAACATAACACCATGACAACCACTTAGCAACAGTCTCACAACCCCTCTAAAAACCTTAGCAGCAGTTAAACAACTTCTAAGCACCCTAGCAACAACACAACACCATGGAAACAACAAAGCAACTTTCTCACAACCCCTCTGAAAACCTTATCAACAGCTTACAAGTCACTCTGAGCACCCTAGCAACAACACAACACCATGACAGCCACATAGCAACAGTCTTGCAACCCCTCAGAAAACATTAGCAACAGTTTAGAACCAATTCTGAGCACTCTAGCAACAACACAACACCATGACAACCACATAACAACAGTCTTACAACCCCTCAGAAAACCTTAACAATAGCGTATGAGCCAATCTAAGCAACCTAGCAACAAAACATTACAGCGACAACCACTTAAAAACCCCTCAAAAACAAAACCCCTCAAAAACTTACAGGAGTCACTCAGAGCAACAACACAACACCATGACAACCACATAGCAACAGTCTCACAACCTCTCTGAAAACCTTAGCAACAGCTTACAAGTCACTCTGAGCACCCTAGCAACAACACAACACCATATCAGCCACATAGCAACAGTCTCGCAACCCCTCAGAAAACATTAGCAAAAGTTTAGAACCAATTCTGAGCACCCTAGCAACAACACAACACCATGGCAACCACATAACAACAGTCTTACAACCCCTCAGAAAACCTTAACAATAGCGTATGAGCCAATTTAAGCAACCTAGCAACAAAACATTACAGCGACAACCACTTAAAAACCCCTCAAAAACTTACAGGAGCCACTCAGAGCAAAAACACAACACCATGACAACCACATAGCAACAGTCTCACAACCTCTCTGAAAACCTTAGCAACAGCTTACGAGCCACACTAAGCAACCTAGTAACAACACACCACCATGGCAACCACATAGCAACAGTCTCACAACCCCTCAGAAAACCTTATCAACAGTTAAGGACCAATTCTGAGCAACCTAGCAACAACATAACACCATAAAAACCACCAACATTTTCACAACTCCTCTGAAAACCTTAATAACAGCTTACAAGCCACTCTGAGCAACATAGCAACATGACAACCACTTAGCAACAGTCTCACAACCCCTCAGAAAACCTTAGCAACTGCTTATAAGTCAGTCCATAGCAGCAATTACACAGAATCTGCCACTATGCTGACACACGGGCATTACTAGCCCCGCCCTCGTCTGAAAAGAGCTCAATCTCATTTGCATTTAAAGCGACAGTCACCAAACAAAACACAATTAAGAGGGTCAGATTCAGAGAGCTATAACTCATTATCTGTGTGGTGTTTGGAGCTGAAACTTCACACACACACTCTGGAGACATCAGAGACTCATTTTACATCGTGAAAATGGTCATGATAGGTTGCTAACAACTTGTTTTACTGGCTTGAATCTAAAAATTGTCACATTAGTCGAGTGTTAAATATAAAACAGCCTAGTTTTTATTTTAGTACTGTGGTAGGCTGTAGAAAAGCATCGGAGCTACACAATAAAAAATACACATATTTTCATTTTGTGTTATTTTCTCACCGTGCAGATTCTGGCCGGAGTGATCCTGGAGGTGCTGGTGGAGGCTTTCCCACAATGCTTCAGTCCAGCAGAAGTGCAGAGCTCCTGGTCGAAGCTGATGGGGATCCTGTACTGGCAGATGAACCGTGTGTACGCTGAGGTCGGCTGGGAGAACAGCAAAAAGTGAAAACAACAACAACAACACACACATGCATCACTACACTGTAAACAAATATCCATAAATGAGCAGTTTGACATATTTTGTGATTCAGGTTTTAATTTTCCCTCATTTTGAAGTGCTTTATGGGACCTTTTAACCTGGAAAAGTTGGAAAAGGTGACTTTTATGAACATTTTTAATAGGGATATATTGTCTATATCAGTGGTCACCAAACTTGTTCCTGGAGGGCTGGTGTCCTGCACATTTTAGCTCCAACCCTAATCAAACACACCTGAACAAGCTAATCAAGGTCTTGCTAGGTATACTTGAAACATCCAGGCAGGTGTGTTGAGGCAAGCTGGAGCTAAACCCTGCAGGGACACCGGCCCACCAGGACCGAGATTGGTGACCCCTGGTCTATATTATGCTACAAACAGCTTGTAATAAACTCCCATCGCATTTCCTGTTATTTTACAGACTTATTTCTCTGTGTATTATCTCTTATTCATTATATTATTATTTCAAATGACTCAAATGTCAATAAAATTCACTTTGAGAAACTGTAGAGTTGAATTATCAGCATCAAAAGTGGACAGAGCAGAGATCAACATCCCATAATGCAATTCACAACCGTAAATACACAGAAAACACAGAAACTGTTCATTAACTGATATTTATTACAGTGTACACTGCAAAAGACGACATTTTAGTCTCGTTTCTAATCGAAACATCCCAAAATTCTTCAATCGAGAAGCATTTTTTGGACAAGTAATAAATAGTTTTTTAAAACAGGCTAAATGTTATGCTAGCAGGGTGAGTCAGCTACACTTGGGTCACACTTTATTTTAATGTAGCCTAAGTTTCACACAATTAAAAAGTCACTGCTCGCTGCAGAGCCACTTGAGCTCCAGCGAGGAGGAGCTTGAGCTCCAACTCCTCCTCCTATAAGCTCTTTAATGCGTACACTAACCCCAACCCCAAGTGACATCACTTGTAGAACAAGCACAAGGAAGGAGGAGCTAGAGATTAAGCTCCCCCTTGCTGGAGCTCAGGTCTGCCCAAGTGGCTCTGCAGTGAGCACCACTTAACAAGCCATTAATTAAGGCTTTGTACAAACTTTCAACTGAAAGCGATCATAGAGAACACAAGAAAAAATGAGCAAAACAAACAAAATAACTTGTAAAAATAACTAATTTTGGCCTAGAAACTAGTCATTAGTCACTTTCCGTCTGGTTTATTTCTCAATATAATTACAGCAGACTTAAGCTTTCATTCATTCATTTTCTTTTTCGGCTTAGTTTCTTTATTAATCTGGGGTGGCCACAGCGGAATGAACCGCCAACTCATCCAGAATATGTTTTACGCAGCGGATGCCCTTCCAGCTGCAACCCATCTCTGGGAAACATCCATACACACTCATACACTACGGATAATTTAGCCTACCCAATTCACCTGTACCACATGTCTTTGGACTGTGCGGTAAACCAGAGCACCCGGAGGAAACCCATGCGAACGTGGGGAGAACATGCAAACTCCACACAGAAACGGCAACTGAGCCAGACGAAGCTCGAACCAGTGACCTTCTTGCTGTGAGGCGACAGCACTACCTACTGCGCCACTGCATTGCCAGAAAAATCATCAAAACCTTTTTTTTCTTTTTTTTCTTTTTGAGCGAAATGTTAACGAAATGCTGAAAAATTAGCAAAACAAACAAAATAACTCTTAAAAATGATACATTTTGGCCTAGAAACTAATTTTGGCCTAGAAACTAGTCATTTGTCATTTTTTGTCTGGTTTATTTCACGATGTAACTACAGCAGACTCAAGCTTTAAATAGAAAATTCATCAAAAACGTTTTTTTCTTTTTTTTTCTTTTTAGTGAAATGCTAACGGTCTAATCAAATTCAATTCATTGTGCTAAGCTAAGCTAAAAGTGACCCCACCAAAACAAGAAATCAGCTGAATGGATTCAAAAACAGTTTAAGTCAACAGTTTAACTCGTAAAATTAGCTTTAAAAAAATAGAGTAGGGCGTCACGGTAGAGCAGTGGGTAGCACAATCACCTCACAGCAAGAAGGTCGCTGGTTCAAGTCCCAGCTGGGCCACTTAGCATTTCTGTAGAGTTTGCATGTTCTTCCAGGAAAACCACCAGTCAAAACACATGTGGTACAGGTGAATTAAATAGGCTAAATTGACCGTAGTGAATGTGTGTGAATGTATGGTTGTATCCCAGTGTTGGTTTGTAGCTGGAAGGGCATCCGCTGTGTAAAACATATGCTAGTTCATTCTGCCCTGGTGATGATTCCCTGATTAATAAAGGGACTGAGCCAAAAAGAAAATTAATGAAAGGTAGCGTGTTGCATGAGCATCGAACTAAAAAAAAATGTGAACATGACCTTAAATAAACCGACCGATTGAGCGAAATGCTAACGGTCTAATCAGATTCAATTCATTGTGCTAAGCTAAGCTAAAAGTGACCCCACCAGAACAAGAAATCAACTGAATGGATTTAAAAACAGTTCAAGTCAAAGTAGAGTGTTGCATGAGCATATAATAAAATGTGAACATGACCATAAATAAACTGACCAACAGAGGTTACACAAACAAAGCTAGACAAGAAACAAAGGCAACATGTATAGAAACACTAGAGATCACATGAAAGCCAATTAGAAACAAGACACACGACAAAGACAACCAATGAAGAGCAAGACACATGGCTAAATTAACTAATGACAACATGACACAAGGAGCAATGGCGGAAAAAACAACGCAGCAAACAGGAAGACAAGACTAAACTACAAAATAAAAGACAACATTGAATGTTTATGGCCATTGTATAAAATACAACAAAATTTGTGTTTGATTTTTTTTGTCTAAAACAGCAAGAATGGATGAGTAATGAAATAATAAAAAAAACATAAAAAAATAAGTAAAAAAATAACAGAAATAATAATAATGATAACAAAAATGGTAAAAGTAAATAAAACTAAAATATTGTACAAACAGTAGAAAACACAGCACAGACTAGCTCAAACAACTGATTAGCTGCTTAATAGGGTTTAGGTTTGGGTATTGGGTAGGATTAGGGATGTAGAATAAAATTATACTTTATAAGCACTGATAAGCAGTTCATATCTTAATAATAAGCCAGTAATTAATGGTTTAAATGGCTAATTAATCTAAAATGTTACCTAAAAGTGTTTATTTAAGTTGATTTTACTCATCGGCAGGATATTTTTGCTTGTTTTAAAAAAAGTAAACTCATTTAAATTGCACATTATTTGGACACAAGTCTAGAAAATGCTTCTTGATTTATGCATTTTAAGATATTTGGACTATAAATGAGACGAAAACCAGTGTATATAAGATTTACACCAAAGATAGGATTCATTTCCAATCATTCAAATATTGATACAAGCGAAAGAAGATGATGATGATGGCAAACAGAAAATAAATACACGTTATATAATCATGAAATGATATCTGATGATGCTTCTATGAACACTGCCTATTTTTTCAGACTGTTATTCAGCTCGGATCGTAAACACTGGCATAAATCAGAGCCCAAATCTGCAGCTCTCACAGTCCATCCGCCATTAAATATTTACACATACTCCAGATAAAGCACGGCCTCGTACACAAAACACGGCCGACATCCCATACAAAAATGCGCATCTGTGATAAAAGAGCTGGAGATAAAAATCCAGCCGTCGTTTCTGAAAGAGACCAGAGCTTTTCCTCCTAAAAACTAATCAAGACTGTTTCTGCGCTACTAAAGCAGATCCAATGATTGCTTTTGTTTTTGTAATTAATCGAATGTTTTATACATGTGAAATAATCACCGGTTCAGAAATAAACTCTCTGAAATGTTACGTATTGAATCTCAGAGTCTCGCATTTTTCTTTGTCTCTTAATTTTTTATTAAATATACTTTATAATCTACAAAATGCAGACGCTATAATGTCATAAAGAGGAATAGCATCATATTTGTGCATACACATTAGATGAGTCAGTACTGAAGCCAAATCTGGAGCTAATCTAAGAAAAAATATCCAAAAATGAGTAGCCCAAATTTATATATTGGGCAAAAATATTACATAAAAATTTGATAAAAGAATAAAAATCAAGAAAAACTAGAGAACATATACCATTTTGTTGTTTGTAAAGAAGTTTTGGCAATATTTTGCAGGAATTTAAATGCATTATTTTTCTTATTTCTAAAGATATTCAGTCACTAAAATATTATTTTATTATTATTGTCTGAATAATAAATCTGTTTTGTTTAGATGCAGCAAAATATATGACCTATAATCACTGACAAATGGATCAAAATATTAATTTTCACAATGGGGTGTACTCATTTATGCTGAGCAGTCAAAAACATTATGTTTTGTTGTGGGCCAGCCAGAGTCCTGAAGTAAACCCAATTAAGAATCTGTAGAGGGCGCTAAAGAGAGCTTTTCCTCCTAAAACTAATCAAGACTGTTTCTGCGCTACTAAAGCAGATCCAATGTTTGATTTTGTTTTTGTAATTAATCAAATGTTTTATACATGTGAAATAATCACCGGTTCAGAAATAAACTCTCTGAAATGTTACGTATTGAATCTCAGAGTCTCGCATTTTTCTTTGTCTCTTAATTTTGTATTGAATATACTTTATAATCTACAAAATGCAGACGCTATAATGTCATAAAGAGGAATAACATCATATTTGTGCATACACATTAGATGAGTCAGTACTAAGCCAAATCTGGAGCTAATCTAAGAAAATATATAATAACAGTCCAAAAATGAGTAGCCCAAATTATATATATTGGGCAAAAATATCACATAAAAATTTTACAAAGAATAAAAATCAGGAGAAACTAGAGAATATATAAAAAATTTTGTTTGTAAAAAACGTTTTGCAATATTTTGCATGACTTTAAATTTGTTATCTTTATATTTCTAAAGCTATTCAGTCACTAAAATATTATTTTAATTGATATATTTAACTAATAAATCTGTTTTGTTCAAATGGACCAAAATATATAACCTATAATCACTGAGAAATGGATCAAAATATTCGTTCTCAAAATGGGGTGTACTCATTTATGCTGAGCAGTCAAAAACATTCATGTTTTGGAGTGGCCCAGCCAGAGTTCTGAAGTAAACCCAATTAAGTGGCTGTGGAGGGTGATAAAGACCAGAGCTTTTTCTCCTAAAACTAATCAAGACTGTTTCTGTGCTACTAAAGCAGATCCAATGATTGCTTTTGTTTTTGTAATTAATCGAATGTTTTATACATGTGAAATAATCACCGGTTCAGAAATAAACTCTCTGAAATGTTACGTATTGAATCTCAGAGTCTCACATTTTTCTTTGTCTTAATTTTGTATTGAATATACTTTATAATCTACAAAATGCAGACGCCATAATGTCATAAAGAGGAATAACATTATATTTGTGCATACACATTAGATGAGTCAGTACTGAAGCCAAATCTGGAGCTAATAAAACAAAAAATATCCAAAAATGAGTAGCCCAAATTTATATATTGGGCAAAAATATCACATAAAAATTTTATAAAAGAATACAAAACAAGAAAAACCAGAGAATAAATACAATTTTGTTGTTTCTAAAGAAGTTTTGGCAATATTTTGCAGGAATTTAAATGCATTATTTTTCTTATTTCTAAAGATATTCAGTCCCTAAAATATTATTTTATTATTATTGTCTGAATAACAAATCTGTTTTATTTAGATGCAGCAAAATATATGACCTATAATCACTGACAAATGGATCAAAATATTAATTTTCACAATGGGGTGTACTCATTTATGCTGAGCAGTCAAAAACATTATGTTTTGTTGTGGGCCAGCCAGAGTCCTGAAGTAAACCCAATTGAGAATCTGTAGAGGGCGCTAAAGAGAGCTTTTCCTCCTAAAACCAATCAAGACTGTTTCTGTGCTACTAAAGCAGATCCAATGATTGCTTTTGTTCTTGTAATTAATCGAATGTTTTATACATGTGAAATAATCACCGGTTCAGAAATAAACTCTGTGAAATGTTACAGAATTCACTCTCAGAGTCTCACATTTTTCTTTGTCTCTTGATTTTTAATTAAATATATTTTCTAATCTACAAAATTTAGACACTATAATGTCATTCAGCTTTACAAAGAGCATTTAGAGCTCTTATGATGTCATTTTAAAAGACTGTAAGAATCACAGTTTGACCTCATTAAGTCATTTCAAGATGATTTAATAATTTAAAATTGAATTAAATGAAGGATAATGGCTAATTATTAATAATCAGTGCTCAGCATATATGAGTTCACCACTCACTAATCTCTCATTTAAATGAATATTTTTCAAAGGAAGCTTTACAATATCAAATTAGTCTGCCAAATCTGGAGCTAATAACAAAATAACTTACGATAACAGTCCAAAAATGAGGAGTTCAAATCTATATATTAGGGGAAAATGTTAAACAAAAATGTAGCAAAGAGCAAAAATCGAGAAAAACTAGAGAATATATACAATTTTGTTGTTTGTGTAAAAGTTTTTGCAATATTTAGCATAAAATTTAAATGTGTTATGCTTTTTTTCTAAAGATTTTCAATCTATAAATTATTATTTTAATAAATAAATCTCACAAATAAATCAGTTTTGTTCAGATGCACCAAAATATATGACCTATAATCACTGAGAAATGGATCAAAATATTCCTTTTCAAAATGGGGTGTACTCATTTATGCTGAGCAGTCAAAAAACATCATGTTTTGGAGTGGCCCAGCCAGAGTCCTGAAGTAAACCTAATTGAGAATCTGTGGTGAGCGCTAAAGATCCGGGTGATGAGGAGTTGGAGCTCATCGCTACAGATTATTAAGCAAAAACACCAGTGGAGGCATGCAAAAATCTGCTCAGCATTTAAAGGAAGTGTTTGATTGCTATAAAAGCCAATAAAGCAGCTCGATGCATTTAGGCATGTAGACATGGTCAAGACAATCTGCTGCAGTTTAAACCGAGCATCAGAATGAGGAAGAAAGGGGATTTAAGTGACTTTGAACATGGCATGGTTGTTGGTGCCAGACGGGCTGCCCTGAGTATTTCAGAAACTGCTGATCTACTGGCATTTTCACGCACAACCATCTCTAGGCTTTACAGAGAATGGTCTGAATAAGAGAAAAGTATTCTCTTATAATTCTAAAGAAACGCCAACTGAACCAGCCGAGGCTCGAACCAGTGACCTTCTTGCTGTGAGGCGACAGCACTACCCACTGTGTCGCCCTGATTTTGTCATATTCATTCATTTTCCTTCAGCTGACTCTCTATTTCAAAGGTCGCCACAGTGGAATTAACCGCCAACTATTCCAGGATATGTTCTTGGCAGCAGATGCCCTTCCAACTGCAACCCAGTACTGGGAAACACCCATACACACTCCCATTTAAACACACTCATACACTACGACCAATAGTTCATCAGTTCCCCTATAGCGCATGTGTGTGGACTGTTAGGAAAACCAGAGCACCAGGAGGAAACCCACGCCAACATGGGGAGAACATGCAAACTCCACACAGAAATGACAACTGACCCAGCCGGGACTCAATCCAGCGACCTTTTTGCTGTGAGGTGACAGTGCTAACCACCTAGCCACCGTGTCGCCTTTGTCATGTCGCATATAATTTCATATTTACGCACTGATAGCCACAGAAAAAAGCTTTACACTAGAAAATGTTGGGTTGTCGTAAAACAGCGTCGGGTCAGATATGGGTTTGCTCTTGATTGACTCAGCTCTGGGTTACCACAACCCAACATTTTTCAGAGTTTTGTATTTTGACTGTCGCCACGGTTACCATGGTAAAGCTTTGAGAGCAAATGTTTGCTGTGAGCCGAACGTGATTAAATCTCTATTAAATCCAGTCATTTTATCAGTGTGTGTGTGTGTGTGTGACGGCTCATATCAGACTGATATTCATCCTCTGAGCTGAACAAAGAGCAGGGAAAACTTGATTATGCTGA